>NC_134840.1:90015260-90321030 GCF_965363235.1 Mytilus galloprovincialis
TTGTTCAATCCGCGAAAAAAAAGAAAATTTACACCCCGCGAAAATAACCCGCTATACGGTATACTCCGTTTGCAGGCACTGCTGAAATGTAGTACATAGAAATCGAAAGTTCACAATTGGGAAGCTGAAATCATCTCTTGTAGTAATTCTTTCTTGTATTTAATCCATTGCCCGGCATAATCCTCGACTGAATCCATCAGTATTATGAAATTGTATTTCCAATTGATGGATTTAGACTCACGATATTTCGGACCTTTGGATAACACATTTTGCAGGCAAGTTTAATTAAAACTTTGGGATTCTTATCAAAATAATTACAAAATCGAAAACTTTGCTGAACAACTACAGATGATGTTAACGTTTTGGTAAGAAAATTAACAGATGGTGTACCTAAGGTAAAATACTGTATCAAAATGTCCGATGAGTTAACGGTACTGTGTGATGGAGTAGGAAACATATATTAAAAGTTAATGCTTTTTATCCTGTTTCCTTACTCATGTCATTATTTATACTGCACCTTAAAGTGAAAATAAAACACCAGATTCTAATTTGGTGGCTGTTGAAAGAAATTGTGCTATTCAGATGATAATTAATAAACGAAAGTATTTTTAGTTTCACTAACAACCAGATACTCTATAATCTAATTATTAAGACGTTAATGTTTATACTTAATTTAGTGGGCGATCTGCACCCGATCAACCTATGAGTTGATCTTAGGCAAACATCGGACCACAATATCCTCATGGATCATTAATTCCGCACTCATGGTGCAGTATTCACAAACGACATAAATTAGCAAAACAAAAAATTTATTACTAGCAATTTGCAACAAATATTTCAATCGTAGGTGGTTAATCATTTGTGATTGCAATATGATGAATTTTCAATACTGTTTATTTGTGACAGGTATGTGTAGCTTTACACATCTAAACCTGCAATTCTAATCATTTTGGCGGGAAACCACCTGTAGCAATCTTCTGCCAAAACTCCATGTTGTAATATTTTGACATCTTAAAATTCGCAGAGCAAATGCGTCAATAAACGAGGAAGAGAAATGAAAGATTGCAATACAAGTACTCTTTAGTAAACATTTTTGTTAGCATGATGAAACGCAGGTGTCAAGCAAATTTGAAGAAACAAGTTTGGAAAGAACGATTAAATGCATTATAAACATCAACTGTTTGTTAGTGGTTGTTATGATGTAGGTATCTTCTGATCTGTATGCCTGTTTGATGTTCAGTGTAATGTAACAATAAACTTTAAATGTCTCTGTCATACCTGGTTTTCTGCTTCTTACTTATATATTGCAGGTGCACTCGTTTTGCGATCGGGAATTTGGCATCGATTTGATGAACTTGTTTCCTTAGAACTAATGATAAGGTATGCAAGGTACATATAGAAATGAACATTGGCTTGATTGAACATAATCTCTTCAGTGATTTCGTAATTATTGAAATTCTTGTTAGATTATTTTCAACGTTGAACCCATCTATAATTTCGTTTTCTTTCCTTTTCCAAAATTATTCTATATTACATTATGAATCAAGTTTTCTCACTATGTATGAAGAGACTCGTTGTTTGCAATGAAAACCATCTACTAGGTGATTCTAGTGGCAACAAGGATCGACTCTACTTATAGAGAAGAAAAAACTCTTTCTTTTTAATGGGGCGAACAAAAAGTGCGGGAAAATATTTTATTTTGTAAAGGTCTAAATAAAGGATTCACAAATAAAGGAGTTGATCGTTACCTACGAAACATAGACGTTAGTAAGAGATGATTGAGTTCACCGATATTAGACAGACTTATTTTTTATCATTTCAGTAATTCACTCAAGTGAAATAGATCATTTCTGGTTAATTATAATTACAAACAAAATTACTCGGAATACGTGCATTTTGTTATAACAGATTATGATAGCATGAACAAAACTATATGTAGCCAGGGTGTACATGAATGAAACAGCATTGCTAGCCTGTAGTACACCACACAGCAAAACAAAAATAGCTAAATTAATGTTATGTATGTGTCTAAGTATGGTGATATTTTGTTGATTTTTCTTTGAATTCATTATCATGAAATCTATTTCATGTGGAAAAAATCTGTACATTTAATCAAACTCTTTACATATCTCAAGATTGTAATTACTATTAGGCGAGACAAAATAATATCTGTAATATGCACACCTATGTTTTTTTTTTAATTTTAGATCTGATTTTGCGATTGTTTAGATTAAAAGACAGAACCAGAAGGTAACGTTAATGTTTATAGCAGGTGCTATTTTCATTTGGCTCGTAATAGACTTCACGCACTGTCAATGCCAGGTATAAATCTTTTTTGCCAGGTTATACACAAATGAAGAAGGGTTCATAAACCATTATTTAGTAGAATTCCATTCCATTACTGACACCCAAGGCATTCTTAAATACAAATTCCAGATATGACGAGGAAAACTTCTAAAGCAGATCAACGAAAATATGAAATAAAGCCAATTTTCATTAACATTTATGAAGTAACGCTAACAACGAAGCCAATTACATTGAATTACGTTCTGGAAGTTCAAATGCAGCTCGAATAAATCTGTTTTAAAAGCGCTTAAGTACAAATGTATACAAACTTTAACACGTTTTTCAGTTTAACCTATGACAATGTAATGCATTTAACTTTTTTACGTATGTAAATTTTTGCGATCGTACTATGTGTCCTAGCAGGTATTGTAAATTATTATATATTTTAGAAACAACAATATACATCTACACTCGGGTAAAAATTAATTATTTGTATAAATGCAAAAATCAAGGACGAAATAAAGATGAATTGAGTCACCAATATTTTCACTAATGTGGGTGAAACGGAAAAAATATAAAATGTTCATACTGATTTAACATCATTGACAATTCTTATAACATGTGTGATTAAATAGTATATAAGTAACGAAATAATAACATAGTTCACCAATATTGTGAAATTTGGTATATGGAAGTGCATAGGTCATATTGTATACTTTAATGCAATTGCTACAGCAAGAACCTTTTGGATACTCAATTTCATACATTAAAATACCCCCTAAAACAAATTCAGAGTAAGTTAAATAAAACAATTTATAATTGCAAAAACAAATTGTGCCAGTGACATTGCTTCTATATCTGGATTCGGATGAGTCACCCCTTTATTGTTTTATTGCTACGAAGTCACTTTTGTATGAAGACCAATTAAAGAGTGTTACTATCTCTCAAAGTCACTTAGGGACGACATCAAAAGATCAATGTAAGATAAAAAACTTAATTCAAATAGTTTGGGGGTGGGGGGGTTGAACGGCTGCAAGATTTGGTTATCCGACATTGATTTTTACATATATCTATATGGGTCAATCAATTTTTCCCAAATTAAGTTAAGAGGGGGGTGGGGGGATCAGTGAAAAAACTATGTGAATTAAGTTTTTTATCCTTCATTGAACTTTTGATGTCGTCCCTTAATGATCAAGATATATACTCATGGTCTAATATGTAATTCACATTATATCCGATAATAATATAAGCAAATCCAAAGATGAAACTAAAAACAAATACATAGTCTGTGAGAATGTTAAATTAAAAATACTACAAAAAAAACTTTAGCAAAAATATAAAGATGTATATGACATTAAGATATCCTCGCTTAACCAAAATGGTTAACTTCTTTTGTTAACGCATGTACAAACTGGAAATAAATTTAAAAAATATTTGACAACCCTAATCTTGATGCAAGAACACTTGTTGAAATTTTAAAGTTATTGATCATTCCCTCACTATTGAAACAGGAAGATATAAAAATATTCCACACCCCCAAATACTTTGGAATTTATAATTTTAAATTTCAGTTTCTTTATTTCTTTATTTTCAAGCCTGTTGTAATGAATTCTTTCTTTTTTTTAGAAAATATCCAAATGCGGATATGCTTCGTCGACGTACTGCCGGTGAAATTCAAAGGCAGTTTTTATTTTAAACAATCAAATTAATAAGTTTAAATCTGTTCTGATGGATATTATTTAAACACTTTCTACAACATTTGAAATTAAGAAGTCAAAACAGGGGAGTCAAATATATTTGACAATATTGATTTGCTCAAAGACAATTCTGGAAATTTTTCATCTGATTCAGATGGAAGTGTTTTCCATTGCATCATTTTGATAGTTTTCGGTGATGTCAACGAATTTTACGTAGCTCATACGATAAATGAGCTAAAAGGGTAAAAAATCTGAAAATCACACGTTGCCACACTTTTCTTCGGGTGTTTAATATTTTTATTTTCCAACCGAGATAAATAGGGTCTTTAACATTATGTTCTTCATTTTCGTCTCTTTAAAGAATTAGACTTTAAATGCATTTTGTAACCGTGTCCAAATCTTGCCGCCCAATTGCACCGCAATTTCGCGGGCATCTTCTTGTAGATTTTAAATCAAACTACTAAACGGTCAGCAAGTTAAATCTTTGTATAGGCTGTTTTTAAAACAGTATTTAAAACGGAAAACAGGGGCCCTTGAGGCTTAATAAAAACAAATAACAATTAAAAATGGAACTGATGTGTATTTGTCTTTGTTACTGTCCATGTTAAACATGTTTATGTTCAACAACATACTGATAAGTCTTTGTCACTGTTTATGTTTAATTTGATCCGATGAAACTTTGTTATTGTTTATGTTCAACTTGCTACTGATAAGTTTTTGTCATTGTTTATGTTCAGCTTGATACTAATAAGTCTTTGGCAAAGGTCATGTTCAACAAGATACTGATAAGCCTTTGTCACTGTTTGTGTTCAACAAGATACTGATGAGTCTTTGTCACTGTTTATGTTCAACAAGATACTGATGAGTCTTTGTCACTGTTTATGTTCAACAAGATACCGATGAGTCTTTGTCACTGTTTATGTTCAACAAGATACCGATGAGTCTTTGTCACTGTTTATGTTCAACAAGATACTGATGAGTCTTTGTCACTGTTTATGTTCAACAAGATACTGATGAGTCTTTGTCACTGTTTATGTTCAACAAGATACCGATGAGTCTTTGTCACTGTTTATGTTCAACAAGATACTGATGAGTCTTTGTCACTGTTTATGTTCAACAAGATACTGATGAGTCTTTGTCACTGTTTGTGTTCAACAAGATACTGATAAGCCTTTGTCACTGTTTATGTTCAACAAGATACTGATGAGTCTTTGCCACTGTTTATGTTCAACCTACGATAACCTCTGGAACTTACAAATCAACCTACGATGACCTCTGGGACTAACAAATAAACCTACGATAACCTCTGGGAATAACCAATCAACCTACGATAACCTCTGGGACTAACTAATCAGCATACGATAACCTCATGGACTAACCAATCAACCTACGATAACCTCATGGACTAACCAACCAACCTACCATAACCTCATGGACTAACCAATCAACCTACGATAACCTCGTGGATTAACCAATCAACATACGATAACCTCATGGACTAACCAATCAACCTACGATAACCTCATGGACTAACCAACCAACATACGATAACCTCATGGACTAACCAATCAACCTACGATAACCTCATGGACTAACCAATCAACCTACGATAACCTCACGGACTAACCAATCAACCTACGATAACCTCGTGGATCAACCAATCAACCTACGATAACCTCATGGACTAATCAATCAACCTACGATAACCTCATGGACTAACCAACCAACCTACGATAACCTCATGGACTAACCAATCAACCTACGATAACCTCATTGACTAACCAATCAACCTACGATAACCTCATGGACTAATCAATCAACCTACGATAACCTCATGGACTAACCAATCAACCTACGATAACCCCATGGACTAATCAATCAACCTACGATAACCTCATGGACTAACCAACCAACCTACGATAACCTCATGGACTAACCAATCAACCTACGATAACCTCATGGACTAACCAATCAACCTACGATAACCTCATGGACTAACTAATCAACCTACGATAACCTCATGGACTAACCAATCAACCTACGATAACCTCATGGACTAACCAACCAACCTACGATAACCTCTGGGACTAACCAATCAACCTACGATAACCTCGTGGATTAACCAATCAACCTACGATAACATCTGGGACTAACCAATCAACCTACGATAACCTCGTGGATTAACCAATCAACCTACGATAACCTCATGGACTAACCAATCAACCTACGATAACCTCATGGACTAACCAATCAACCTACGATAACCTCATGGACTAATCAATCAACCTACGATAACCTCATGGACTAACTAATCAACCTACGATAACCTCATGGACTAACCAATCAACCTACGATAACCTCATGGACTAACCAACCTACGATAACCTCTGGGACTAACCAATCAACCTACGATAACCTCGTGGATTAACCAATCAACCTACGATAACATCTGGGACTAACCAATCAACCTACGATAACCTCGTGGATTAACCAATCAACCTACGATAACCTCATGGACTAACCAATCAACCTACGATAACCTCATGGACTAACCAATCAACCTACGATAACCTCATGGACTAATCAATCAACCTACGATAACCTCTGGGACTAACCAATCAACTTGCAGTAGTATCGACCAAGTGTTATGCAACTGGGTTGCATCAGTTGCATAATGATTTGATATTTGTTCTAAAACTCTATAATGTTGAGTTGAACTATGTAAGCAATATCTTTACTTTAAATTTGAATTTGTGTTTCTTTCAACAAGCAAAGATATAATTTGCCCAAAGTCCCATGCAAATACTTGGATATTTTCTGTTGTCATTTGATGGTTTTTATTGTTTTTTTGTTTCTTTAATTTATTTCATTTTATTCTAATTATGATTTTTTTCTGTTGCAGTATGTGGTTGTCTGGAATTTCCACAACTTTCATTCATTTTATGCATGTTTCCAACCTTTATTATGTTTATTTTAATCAGATCTAAATCATTTTTAAGAAAAGACAAACATTCTATTAATTGTTGTGGGTATCTGTATCTTTTTCAAAGAAAGACTTTTATATAATTTATTGCCAGAAGTTGGTGCGTTCCGCTTCTTTACACTCAAAAAATGGAAACCGAGTTACGCAGCTGAAATGACAACGCGAATGCAATATAAATTTACTGCTCAATATTTCACGAGGAATGGTAATTGTTTAATACATCCACCAGAAAACTGTTTAAGTTTTCCATTTGCTTTAATAATCATCTTACCGTTTTAGAAAAGCTCATCATATTTGCTGAACAATAAAAAAGATATCAGCAGCTAATTAGTTTCACAGACAAAAAAAAACTCATAATCGTTATTAACAGGGCATACAAGTCAGTACAGAACTGTAAAAATTACCAATGCAATGTACTTTTTGAAAAGATCGAGAACTCTCTGTGACCCTTTTATACACCTAAGAGAATAATAAAAGAAGAGATTGTTTTACTTTTTACAAAAGACGTATAAAGTACTGATTCAATGTCGTGTAGACAGTTTTAACGAATACAACCGTTTTGTATAAATCGGTTTTATCTGGGGATGATTATGAAAATATATATCAGTAAGGATTCAAGTATCTCTTTATAAACTTATTATTCATGAAAACTGGCACAGTTTTATGTCGACGAATTGACAATAAAATTATAAATACAAATGCATGAAATCCTAAAAATATAAACATGATCATATCGACAGCAAAATGAAATACTATTCAATAAATATTGGTATAACCAGTTGAATTTAACTTAAAAGTTTAATGATCTGCATATAAACCATTTATTACAGTGTGAAATCAGGAGGTGTGCCATATAAACCAATCACTTCAGTGTGAAGACAGGAGATGTGTCATATGAACCAATCATTTCAGTGTGAAGACAGGAGATGTGTCATATATAATAAACCAATCATTTCATATAAACCAATCATTTCAGTGTTAAGACAGGAGATGTGTCATATAAACCAAGACTTTCATATAAACCTATCAATGCAATGTGAAGACAGGATATGTGTCATATATAATAAACCAATCATTTCAGTGTTAAGACAGGAGATGTGTCATATAAACCAAGACTTTCATATAAACCTATAATTGAAATGTGAAGACAGGAGATGTGTCATATAAACCAACCATTTCCTGTCTTAAGACAGGAGATGTGCCATATAAACGAATCTTTTCAGTGTGCAGACATGTACAGGAATTGTGTCGAAGTGTGTAAAGAATATGATTATAGTAGTAAACACGTGATTCTGACTCGCATAACCAAAATTGTAGGAATTGATAATGGTACATAAAACATTTGCAAATAAACTGTATAACGTTTTTATCCCATTCCGACTCGATGGGTACTGTTTAGGGGAATTTATCATATATTTCTTTTTTATCTTTCTTTCTCCTTCTATTTAATCTTTCTTTCCTATATACTTCTATTTAATCTTTCTTTCCTATATACTTCTATTTAATCTTTCTTTCCTATATACTTCTATTTAATCTTCCTTTCCTATATACTTCTATTTAATCTTTCTTTCCTATATACTTCTATTTAATCTTTCTTTCCTATATACTTCTATTTAATCTTTCTTTCCTATATACTTCTATTTAATCTTTCTTTCCTATATACTTCTATTTAATCTTCCTTTCCTATATACTTCTATTTAATCTTTCTTTCCTATATACTTCTATTTAATCTTTCTTTCCTATATACTTCTATTTAATCTTTCTTTCCTATATACTTCTATTTAATCTTTCTTTCCTATATACTTCTATTTAATCTTCCTTTCCTATATACTTCTATTTAATCTTTCTTTCCTATATACTTCTATTTATCTACATGACAAACAAATTTTGCTTTCGTCTTTGTGGTCTTCACAGTTCTATCGATGCTAACGATGACTTCGTATATTTCGTGCAAAATTTTTCAGTCTTTATGACAAATCACATTTTTGTTGATTTTTTTTTTTTTTTTTATATTAAAAAATAATTTTGAATGTTAACATGTTGAAATGAACAATACTTGGCAATTGTTAGTGTTCATTATGACGACAGAGGCATACATGTTAAATACCAGAAGGCATTGTGAGATTGTTAAATTTACAGGATAAAACATCTAATATTAGATGTACAACTATTATACAAGAATCAAGGTCTCGGGAGGTTTTGTAACAAAATATAATACTAATTATTAATTCTAGCTCGAACGGCGAGATGGTATTATGGGCAAAGAAGAACACCACACTAAACGTGAAGATGTTGTATCAATATACAAAATACCATACGGCTAGGTTGGTTGTATCGATATGCAAAATACCATACGGCTAGGTTGATTGTATCGACATGCAAAATACCATACGGCTAGGTTGTAAGTTATGAAAGTTTGTTAAAAAAAATAATTCCAGTCTATTATAATATAAAGTAAATGTGACATTTTGCCTTTGTTGAAGGACCCAATAGTTGGAGGTTTTATCCATCAAATGCTTGGTGCGTAAGTAAGAATATGTAATATATAAGCCACAATATTTCCAAAGTCTAATCTGGTTTCAAAAGTTGAGAAACCAACAAATGCCTATAAACAAACTAACCTGTTCTCTGATAATTTTTGTTGGTTATTTATTACTTCTTTATTTTTATTTGGAGCTTACAGAAACATCATACAAAACATAGTGCATTGCCTATGAATTTCTTATGTCTTGTTTTTTAAGCATGTGTTATATAAATAAGAAGTTAAAGGGTGTAATATGTATTTGTTAAGTTACAGATTGGAAAGACCGTTCTGTTGAATTGAATAAATAGTTTATCAATACATGTTGTTAAATCTGAGTATCTGTGGTATTTGGTTACTTGATTTGGTAAATAATCTCCCAACTTGAGATGCTATTAAATAAATCTCCCAGACGGGCATTTATCGTTTATAAGCAAGAATATATCTTAATGGAATATACATTTTCTGTTGATGGATCCGTAAGAAATCTACATGTTAATCTTTCTGGATCAATCGAAATGCATTACGATGTTTACACTTGAACACGTGTTTAAAATCAACAAATAATTATGTCTTTGAACAATGAACACCTGCAGAAGGTCACATAAGGTCATTGCCACCTGTATAGACAATATGGCCCGTTGAAACAAGGTTTTACTGGTAATATATTTCAAACAAAATCAATATTAACTGTAAAGCAAAAATTATAAATCACTTCTCTAGTGGGTTAATTTCTTTGTTCAGGTCAACTTTTACCCTCTAGTCTTATTGAACGAAAGTAAGAAATTCATGGAAAGTTTGTATTGCTAAGATAATTTTCGTTTACGGTATAACTAAAATGACGTGTAAAGCCCATATTTAAACCATTTATGTGTCTATGTGTATTTACCAACTCATTAAGGAAAGTGTGTTTAAAACGCAGATCAATCGAGGTCGGTAAGAAAAAAATTGCCACTACTTAACATCATATATAACCAATATGGCTACTTTGACTAAACCGAAACAAAACCTATTTCGCTAAACCGCGCTGAAAGTGGCGGTACATGTTTTCTGCTAAACGGCGCTGACAGTGGCAATGAATGTTTTTTGCCAAACGGCTTTGGCAGTGCAATAAATGTTTTCTGCTAAACAGCGCTGATAGTGGAAATAAAAATGTTTTCTGCAAAACGGCACTGACAGTGGCAATCAAAAATGTTTTATGCTAATTGGCGTTGGCAGAGGAAGTAAATGTTTTCTGTTAAATGGCATCGGGGTGGCAATAAATGTTTTCTATTAAACTGCGTAGTGGCAGCGGCAATAATTTTGTTCTGCTAAACGACGCTGACAGTGGCAATAAATGTCTTCTGCAAAACGGCGCTGACAGTGGCTATAAATGTTTCTGCTAAACGGCGCTGATAGTTATCAAAGGTACCAGACTTAAAACTTAATACGCCAGACGCGCGTTTCGTCTACATAAGACTCATCAGTGACGCTCAGGTAAAAAAAGTTAGAAAGACAAAATGTAAAAAGTTGAAGAGCATTCAGGTTCCAAAATTCCAAAAAGTTGTGCCAAAAGCGCTAAGGTAATATATGCCTGGGATTAGAAAATCTACTTTGAATAATTCACACTTTTGCAAATAGCAAATTTATAAAAATGACCATACAATTGATATTCATGTCAACACGAGTGCTAATTACTAGGCTGGTGATACACTCGGGGACGAAACGTCCACCAGCAGTGGCATCGACCTAGTGGTGTAACAAGTTATCAAAGGTATCAGGCTTATAATTTAATACGCTGACAGTGGATACTAGTAAATGTTTCTGTTAAACGGCCCTGACAGTAGCTACTAATAAATATTTTCTGCTAAATGGCACTGACAGTGGCTACTAATAAATATTTTCTGCTAAATGGCAGGGACAGTGGCAACTAATAAATATTTGCTGTTAAATGGCGCTGATATTTTAAAAAGGTGACTTATAGGTCCAATGGGCCGGGTGTAACTTTGACTATAAACTTTGTAATTGTATTATATTTATGTTCACAAGTCACTATAATAAACAAATTACTTACTTACTTACTCCACAGTAAATGTTTAGCATGATAAGATGAACCATAAGTTTTGATAAAAGAAATGATTCTATGTGTTATCCATTATGATTATATTTAATGTGACATTTTATAATTAGTCTGGGTCTTCTTAATTTTCGCGAGTAGGAATCGCATTTAGCACAGATCTTATTTGAAATTAAATTTAACGAAGTTATGATAATTCTACTAACGACATGTCATAAAAAGGGCTGTAGTTTGCTTGTTTCTTCTGGATAGTGGATTCTAGTATATGATTAATTACAGATAGTGTTTTGGACAAATTCACTTTACAACATTTTAGTGGAAGTGGTTAAATACTGTATGATATGTTACATGTTTGTTTTCCAATAGTACTGCGATATGTCCCCACTTCCCGAACATTTCACTCTGCACAAAAACTCAACTACTGAAATTCGATTGATGCAGAAGGAAAAGTGTTTGCCTGTTACAATTGCCAACAAAATTCGAGCTTTAGTTCAATCATATCACAATTTAATCTTTATTTCAGTATTTCAGTTTAGTTTCCAATTCATGTTATTAAGTTTAACAACGTATAAAACAATTCCCCTTGGCACTTGTTATTGTCACATGTCATTGATTAAATGCTAAAATATTGATTTATATATAAAGAATGATTAGAAATATATGAAAATAAGTATATGCATTAAAATCTAGAGTAGGTGTTGCAGCTCTATATTGCTGTACTTTTGTACATTTCACCATCATTAAAAGCCAAAAACAGGATTACATTAAATTATTATAGAAAGTTATTGATGTTTATTAATAAAAATATTTATTGTCGTAAAGTATAGCAAATAAAGTTTGTGATAAACAAAACACACATTACAACATACTTATAGATTAGCGTTGATCATCTCAACGAGATTGATTTTCTCGCTTGAGCCGGTACGGCTCAAGCGAGAAAAACAATCAAGTTGAGATGACCAATGATAATCTGTTTATCGCTATTTTACCTATGACGACATTGTCAATTTCATGTCAATTTCATTAGCGACGCCACGTGCCTCCTTAGTTTCTAGCGATTATTTTCCATCTCAAGCGAGTAGCATGATGTGAAAAATTATCTCACAAAAAGATCAAAGGAAAAATGCACAAAATAGCGATAAACGTAATACAACAAATCTTATAACTTTCAGTTAATCAAGAGTCGTTTGTTCTCAGTTCCATTGACCGTTTTATGAAAAAAACCTAGACTGTGTACATGTTGCAACTGTGTTTGGTGGAGTATGCATAGAAAATTTTCTTTGCTAGTGAAGTTCATTAAGTCAACACTTTGAGAAACAATTTAAGACACAAATTATTAAAAAAAAAAGTATGTCGTTAATTTAATGAAAAGCACATGCAGTGGCTGTATATTGTTTAAGACGATGAAAGAACATGTATCTGTGTATTCAGATTTCATACATCTGGTTAAATCACCTGCTAGTTAACATCACTCAGACATGGCATGTTCGTGGTGTAACATAGGGTGTTGATCTAAACAAATACAATATGCAAGACATAATTAATTATCATTACGTGTAAAAGTTATTAAAGGTGACATTTCCTTTCATTAGCATCTGTATGTAGTAATCTATCGGTTTCCTGGTCATCGATCACAATCATTTATCGTAACAATACTTTTCCACAAATATTTGAAAATAGTTTGTTTTGTAATGTCCACAGTAGTCTTATTGAACGCCGTGACATAGCATTGTTCATACATCTATCAATACACATTTTAGTTATTGTTCATATTGTCCAAGCCTAAGTTTGCAATAATCATTAAGGTCTTACCGATGTTTTGCTAATAGTTATCAAAGGTACCAGGATTATAATTCAGTACGCCAGACGCGCGTTTCGTCTACATAAGACTCATCATTGGCGCTCATATCAAAATATTTATAAGCCAAACAAGTACAAAGTTGAAGAGCATTGAAGATCAAAATTCCAAAAAGGTTGGGCCAAATACGGCTAAGGTAATCTATGCCTGGGATAACAAATATTCCAAAAAGTTGTGTATTTCACGTTGAACGTTAAATTCTAAATATTATTATTACACATTTTGTCATATTCAAATTTCAACGAGGCTCTTTATTTTTAAACTAGGGGACATCACAATAATAATTGAAGTAGAACATTTATTTTAGTAAACAGATAGTAATTGTCAGACTTAACGTTAGCTTATAAAAAATTTTATTCTATTTTATTATATATTATATATAGTGGTTTTTTTTCATTCATCAGATCGTTTGCTTTTCTCTTGAATTGGAACCTTTTATAAGTGGCTATCCAGTATAGGTTGTAGCGCATTCGGTGACCTATAGTTGCTTACATGCACGACATTTTTTTTTCTCTTGGTGGATAGTTTTCCTTTTTCAATATTGTGGAATTTTCATATCGATGTATTTATATGAAATGTATAAATATCTGTCTATTATCAACGTGACTGTCCGCGAATCTCTAAATATTTTAACTGGTGTAAACACATATTTATTATTTATTTTGACAATATATGATTTAATTAAATGTGAAATGCATTAGACATAATCGGTACTGACATCATTGTGTCGATGAGACAGGTCACTCAATTTGAAAAAGTCAGCACAAAATAATCTCAGACATACAAAAAACTTAGACATTTCCTATTATATATGTCTGTCACTAATAAGATAACAATAAAAACAATACGTTCTTATGTTCTTTATTATTTATAGGTATGTAAATTGAAAATAGTTTTTGTACAGGTGTTTTTCTCATTTAATGGTTACTGTAGCTGATATATTGTGAATAAATAACAAGAGTATCTTGGAAGCTCCACAAGATGGGAGATATATGATAGTTATTTACGTAGCAGCCGGTATGCTACAGGTGTTTTGCCATATCTTGTCAATAGACAGATCACCCAGGTATGATTAAAGAGATTTATGAGTATAGATATATGTGAATCACACCTATTATTTGTAAAAATCATATATTTTACCAATATTACAGTTTTTGTACTAAGTACTCCGATATAAATTATTCGGAAATATATATTGACAAATGTTGAAGCTTTCTAGAGCATGATGTTCATAATACCTAACACATACATGTCGTGCGTAGTATAACAGTCGCTTTTCGTTTTAGGGAAACACAAACAGAATTGTTTTAGAATTGTCTTATTAAACGAATCATCGGGTTTTCTAGCTAGTTGAGGTCACGCTAGTTGTCGAGTAAATATCCGAAACACGATATACATGAGTATATACTCGTTTGTTTATTAACGGGCCGAACCATATGATTATGTTTACCAAAAAGATATTTTCCAAACTTTTCTATCATGCAATAACTTAAACAATCTACTTAACATCAACATTTTTGCATCACTGATTGTATTCTTACATGCTTATGATGACATCTATTTCAACACAGTACCATAGCTTTTCTGTGTTTGCACGTCTTGCATGGTTCAGTACATCTTCTGCTTGCAGTAAAAAGCTAGCTTTCTTAGCAGCTGTGTGGATGAATACTGAGGTCTTGGGCCATTCCGATGTGTCTACGGTGGTTTTGAGAAGCTCCTAGTCTCCAATATTATTAGTTACATAGTGTGCTAGTGGCCTAATACGGTATATATGGGGTCAGTAAATTCCATATGGAGTGAGAGCGACACTCGAATCCCCATATGGAATTTGCTGACCCCATATATACCGTATTACGTCACTAGGTCACTATGTAACGAATTTATCGTACCGACTATCTTAACCTGTGAAATTTAGACTAGTGACCTATCAAAATGAGCAATATAAGCCCAGCCTCCCTACTAACCGTGTATGGAATATACACGGTATCCACGCGGACGCTTTTAACCAATCATATTCCTAGAAATGTATTGGAGGTTAGATACATATTAATATTGAAAAAAAACCTGTGCTATCTTAGGCTTACGTGTACCAGAAGTCAGGGCGTATGGTGATCTACCATATTTATTGTGTAAAGTAGATGAATTCACCGACAAAGATCATAGTTTATTTACGTTGTCTTGTGAATGTGATTTACTGCAGTCAGGATGATACAATATCGGAGACTTAAGTAACAATACAACATAAGAACGAACCATAAAAAATAAGCATTGAAAATTGTTGAACTCATCATATGGATGTGAGTCGATGTTTGTCTGATAGGTCAATGTCTGTCTGTCATTTATTGTCCGCCTGTGATACTTGTCCAGCTGCGAGTCAATGTCGATCTGAGATTTATTGTCCGTCATGGATTCATTGTCCGTTTTTGAGTCTATGTCCGCCTGTGCGTCAATGTCCCTATTGCAGTCTTTTTCCCGATCTTCGGTATTTCATCGCTTATATCATCGCTCTTGTTCTTCGGTATATCAATGCTTATAAATCCTTCAATGGCTTATTCGGTGAAAAACGCCTCCGTTGCCTGTGGTTCATCAAAATCTTCATCGTTTGCCCTTTGACCAAAGATAAACTCATAGATTACCTGAATGATGTTGCGTGTTCAAGAGTGTTGCACTTCTGACAAATGTTCAAGCCAATCAAAAGCATTTTTGTTGTTATTTTTTTACGGCAAGTAATCATGAATTATGCACGAAGACCTTGAGTACGTGGATGTCTACGCCTACTAGTTATAATCTTGAAATTTTCATCGAGCCAACTCTTTATTGTCTCGCTTATAATATCATTGCAGAATTGCCATGTTGTAAAATGAACGGAAGGCCGATGACAGAAAGTACGTGTTCCTTTAGATTATATGCGACATCAATTGCAGATTTACGATCTTGGTACCAAAAAAGTGGTCAACGTAATGTCCAATTCAGCAAAATGAATTGCTTGTCAAATAAATCCGACTGACCCTATGCATAAAATGTTTTAAAGTGGTGTTATGTTATTTTGTGGTTATGACATGCCCATTTTGCACATTCCTTGATAAATTCCTTACAAAGGATCATCGGGACACCGTAGAAAGTGTCTTTAACATCTTTAAATAATTTATGATACCCTGTTAGAGATCGAGTTCCTTAACGAACTAGCTTCAAAGTCTTGAACATGTTTTCGACTGTAACTACACGACGCCAGTATGCAAGCATGCCTGGTCTCTAACATTCCTGTGAAAATAACGAAAGAAAGTTATCAAGCAAGCAGGAGGAGCAAGTTGAATAATAGAATCATTGATGAAGGTCTATATTTACTTACATCTACGTGAGTTGGTCTCTGGTAGAAAGTTGTTTCATTGACAATCATATCACTTCTTATTTTTATGTGCACATAACTAAAAGCATAAGAGTAGAATATTGCTATTTGTACAACTATTAAAAATTATATAAGATGTGACGACAGCAGGTAAAATCAAAAACACGAACAGGAAAATAAATTCTGAAAATTGCACTGCTAATGCTATTAAGCAAAGCTGAAATGTGTAGAATTCTTACCTTGCTGTCGGAACACACAACTCGTTCTCCGAACCAAAAAACGGCACAAGTTTCAAGCTGAAACCCTTTGTCTTTCACATTGTGTCTAAATCTAGGTGCATCTGTTTTCTGTTTTTCTCTAGTAAACTCGTCATCCTGTCAACTTTATCATCAGGTAGTAAAATAGTTGACGTCGTGTTTGCTTGTTCATTTAGATATTTTTGGAAGTTATCTTCCCCAGTCGACAAATTGCCATTCATTCATAATAACAAATCGGTAATGTCTATATGGATATAACGTACTAAATGGTGGCCCCGTTGCCGGCAATGCTATTTTTAGCAAGTATCTCCTTAAAAGGCGTTTTCATTAAACTAATTACGGAAAATCTGTTGTTTTCTAATTGAAGCTCGATATCTATTTGTGATTTTACCGCACTCAAATATATATGGTCCCATGGCTTTTCTTGGTGAATTTTGGGGTTTTTCACGATACCTGACGATTTCGCAGAAAATTTTCCCTAATTTTGAGCAACATAAAAAAATTATTTTCGGCATTTCATACTATACATTTAAGGACAAATTTGTACTTGCATGAAACTTCATTCATAATGCTTTCCAGAAGAAAAATATATAAAAGATATAACAACCAATCACAGAGAGCCATCTATTTTTATCTCTATGTCATGTTCCCTTCATAAAATGGCTGCGCCCATGTAATTTTATTTGGTACATTGTAACCATATGTACAAATTGTGTTTACTATAACTTTAACTATATTGAGTAAAATTAACTGGGGCAAAATGCTTCTATTTATTTAGCGTATTTGAATGACGTGACAACTAGAAGGGTCGTATCTTTATGAAGAGTGTGGTATCAAAAGTTAACGTAATAATTACCCCCACCATACGCGTATTGTCGGACCATATTCGTATATACCCATATGGTCAAGATCATACACGTATGGTCCAAATACTCATATGGTCCGGATCTAATTCATACAGAACAATAAAAGAAATTCAAACAGATATAGAAATTTTAGTCGGCAGTAGTTCATCCATGTTTTAACTCACAAATTGATTACAAATATAATATATATACAAAGTGAGGGAATCACATGAACTCCAGAAGGAACGAAACTGGATGCGTCGATAGTGTAAGCCTCTACTGCTATGCATGCATACATTACCTGTCATGCAAATTCACACTCGGTCAAACGATACCATTGGGAATAGAATACAATCGGTATATTGTTTATAAATACGACTAAACTGTTATCTAAAGATCTAAGACTTCGAAAACTTGTCGCTAGTGAGTTGCGACATAAAATCATCGTATCGATCAATTCCCCCTTCCCCCAATTTATTTTTTCTTCTACTGTATTAGTTTTTGAAAACAGATCCACCTTATCGAAGTCTGATTGATCTGCAGATAATACCCCCAGTTTTGACACAATCTTAAATAAGATCCTCATTGTATTCGATCCCCAAATAGCCACTTAAATAATAGGAATAAACATTCAAAAAGTCGTAATAAATTCCAAAACTTATTTAAATCAGATTTTATTCATTGGGATGTTCTAGTCTCGCTAAACTCGGTGAAATGTTTTAATGTTATGTAAATACACCGTTTTTAAAATCAAGGATCCGACCCTAAAGGTAAAAAAACATTTGAACTGTGCAGTATATCTGAGGTAGTTAATGCACACCTTAGCCTTAGCTGTAGTTATCCAGATTATGACCCAGTAAGAACAAAGAGCTTTTACCCATGTCATGTGTTAACATTAGATTTTCAATCGGTCATCGTACTATATACTCTTTCAATAAACTACAGGAACAGTCTTAATAGTCAAATTAAGCTTTTAGACATTAAACGAGGCCATGTAGAATAGTTAGCGATCGTTATTTTTTTCGTAAAGAGTTGATCGCTTCACTGAACCATTATTTTTTTTCTTTTCTTTTTGTAGCCTAGTTGACAAATGGGATTCTATTTGGTATTTATCTATGTTAAGGAATAGCACCTATAATGTCATTACTAAAAGACTTCTGATAATAACTTAATTCTAGACCTTCTAGTCCAGTCGTCATATAGTAATATTTCGAACTAATGAAGATAAATAATGATAAACATGTGATGAACTTTTGTCGATTCTTGTCTGTCACATAGATGCAAACTTTGCTGATATATGATAACTCTTGTATTCAATTTACCTAGAGTCTAAAGACACTTTCAATTTCAAAATCGTTCGCATGACCACAAATTATGGAAAATAAAATTTTGGGCAAATATTTTAGAGAGAATAAAGGCAACAGCAGTATACCGCTATTTAAAAGAAACAAATCGATTTGGAGAAAAAAAAAACCAAATCCGAGTTACAAATTGAAACCGAGGGAAACACATCAACTATAAGAGGAAAAAAGTATCAACAGAACCACTGAAGTGTCACAAAAGACAAACGACAATGCAACATACATGATAATATTGGATTAAGTTATCAATCAGTTGGACTTTTCGCTTAGCATTGCATTAAACATGTGTGAAACGTAACCCTATATAAGTATCATAAAACTTACTTCTAAAATACATTTCTGTCAAAACATTCTATACTGACTTTAAATAAAGCTAATACAAACAATGGACACTGTCCTTCCATGGATCTTAATACTACTATCTTTAACGGGAAACTTAATACCAAAATTTACGACAATAGTCATCAGAGGTACCAGGATTATAATCTAATACGCCAGACGAGCATTTCGTCTACATAAGACTCATCAGTGACGCTCAAATCAAAATAGTTATGAAGCCAAACAAGTACGAAGTTGAAGAGCATCGAGGACCAAAAAATCCAAAACAGTTGTGCCAAATACGACTAAGGTAACCTATTCCTGGAATAAGAAAATTCTTAGTAAGAGATTATTTTATGTTTTCTATTATTAATTATCCATTTTTAGGTGGTGACGTTCCCTTGTCACAATCTTATGGTGTTAATTTTTCTCAACTTGTTCTATTCGCTCGTGTTTGTGACAACGTATTTGATTTTAATGACAGAAATCTCTGTATAACTGAAAAATATTACACTATGGTTTTCAATATCAGAAACTAGTCCAAACATTTACTAAATTTTATCATTGGTACCAGCACAGTATTCATAAATATAAATCAACATGCAGACATCTTAAATGTTAAGGTATTTCACGTCCAATCTTTTATGGAATATTGTATACAAAGCACAAAAATGTCGTCATTCACCTCACAAGCTAACAAACCTTTCAACAGACTTATTCATACATGATATAGTTATGATACAGTTATCAGGTCAATAAAAATGTTCGCTCTGTCCGTTGGAAAATTTTGAGCATGTTCAATACTTTCAACGGACGCCCAACGGATAAAGTGTCCGTTGAACTTCCGGTAGACGTCCATTTTGTACGATACTCGTCCGTTTCGTTTCCGTTTTGCATCCGTTACTTGCCAACGGACTTCTATCGGACGTTTGACGGATAAAACGGATGTTCAACGAATATAAAACGGACTTCTACCGGATGTATAATGGATCAAACGGACGATGAACGAATCTGAAACGGATAAATGCCAATTGATAATTTCGCGTCAGGAATGCCAATTATTGGTATGACAGATTTCTTAAATGTCATGAATTCTTATTCTTCATACTCGATCTTAGAGTAAGTGCACATCTTCACTATCAAGTAGCTCTTATTCAGGCCAGACTCTACCATTTGGCGACAATTTGAAGAACAAACCAAAAGTTTTTATTTTCATCCGTTAGTCGTCCGTTCGTGTTATCCGGTAAGGTGTGACCACAGCTTTAATTTATGTATCATTGTCAGTTTGCAGTTTCTTCTGTTACTTATTCTGACATCGGATTCTGACTTCTTTTTAAGTGATTTTTTAGTGTTGTATGATTGTTTATTAAACATTGGCTAAAGGTATAAGGGAGGGTTGAGATTAAATAAAACAAGTTAAACCCCGCTGCATTTCGCACCTGACCCAAACCAGAAGAATCCGATCTTTGTTAGTATTGTAGGATTTTTATTTATTTTAGTTCATTTGCATGTTTCGGTGTTTAGTGTGTCATCCATTTTCACTGAACTATTACACATTTTTGTATAGGGGTCCAGCTAAAGCCCGTCTCTGGTTGCCGGGTATTCTAGCTGTGTTGAAGATCTATTGGTGACTTTTGGGCTGTTTTCTGCACTTTGGTCGAGTTTTTGTCTCTTTGACACATTCCCCATTTACATTCTCAATTTAAAATTTCGGATATTTTACTAAAAAAAATCTTAATCAAAAGCACAGACCAATCTATATATGACATAATATAATTGTTTTATATATTGTCTACTGATAGGATAAATACTGCACGGATACTGTTATATGAATATCCTTTAATTATTTTACCTCCAAAAAAAACACACACAAAAATAGTTTTGACTTTTATAATCGTTAATTTCTATTGAATCGTACTCATCTTTAAATACTGTACTTCTTCATTATGTCAGTTTTGGCATGTTGTTACAGCCATGGCATTAATGGTATTGGTAGTTTTAGGTGTAAACATTTCGAACAATGTCTTCATATCCTTCATATTTATTACAATATATATGTTATGTGATATATCATTTACTATATAATTGATTTTGCGTGTAATATGTAAAAACTGAACTATTCTGTGACCTTTTATGATTTTGTTTACGGTTTAAGTTGTGACAGTAATCGGGAAGAATATTTATTGACATGGACAGAAACCTACTGATATTGAGACAGTTATAACTACATGCGACTAATTATTTATTTTGTGGTCATTTTAATTTCGTTTTAAGAATGTGGGGAATTTTAGTAAGATAAGAAACGAAACATGATGACTACCATTGTTCTTTGTTACCAGACTTGAAATGACCACTGGTATATTTTCCCATAAAAAAATCTCTATGTCCAGAAGTGCATACAAGGAGAAAGCACTTGGCTCAACTTGGGACTTACAGAGATGGATTGTCTATATTGGTCATGGTTCAACTTGGCAGTATTTGGCTTTTGATTTCCGTGTGATAATTTTAACCAGAAAAAACAAAAACAAAGGTAGAGCGACACATTGTTTCACATGAGATACGGGCTGCCTAGTAGTACATGCACTGAAAATAAGACAATAATAATTTAGCTATTAGATAAAAGAAAATAAAAACAACAAGATTTACAATACTGATAAAGTCTGTTTTGTATTTTAAAATAAAAAAAATAAAGTTATAATCAAAACTAAAAACAAATCACTATATTGTGAAAGCGCCTCTAAATGTTTTGTTGCATAAAGAAAAGAATATGAAAGACAAGAAGTTTTGATAGAAAATCTTTTGGTTTAAATTCTCAATGTTAATCCTGTTTGAGCTATAACTGTGACTCCGTCAATACTACAGATCATTGAAGACATCACCCATCTAGTTACCAGTGTATATGCACTGTTATTTTTCTACATTAAATTTAAAGACATTCTATTTTTATTGATTATATAAATTTTTACTTTTGTTCATACTTTTTACTTTTTACTTTCGCAACAATTGTTTGCGATGTTAATTATAATTTAATCATTTGGTGGACTCTAAGGTTGTTGTGAAATAGTATCATCAGTGCCTGTCGATAATCAAACAGAAGTATTTTGTAAAATAGTATCATCAGTGTCAATCGATAGTCAAACCGAAGTATCTTATGAAATAGTATCATCAGTGCCAATCGATAATCAAACCGAAATATTTCGAGAAATAGTATCATCAGTGCCAATCGATAGTCAACCCGAAGTATCTTGTGAAATAGTATCATCTGTGCCAATCGATAGTCAACCCGAAGTATCTTGTGAAATAGTATCATCAGTGCCAATCGATAGTCAACCCGAAGTATCTTATGAAATAGTATCATCAGTGCCAATCGATAGTCAAACCGAAATATTTTGTGAAATAGTATCATCAGTGCCAATTGATAGTAAAACCGAAGTATCTTGTGAAATAGTATCATCAGTGCCAATTGATAGTAAAACCTAAGTATCTTGTGAAATAGTATCATCAGTGCCAATCGATAGTCAACCCGAAGTATCTTATGAAATAGTATCATCAGTGCCAATCGATAGTCAAACCGAAGAATCTTGTGAAGTAGTATCATCTGTGCCAATCGATAGTCAACCCGAAGTATCTTGTGAAATAGTATCATCAGTGCCAATCGATAGTTAACCCGAAGTATCTTGTGAAATAGTATCATCTGTGCCAATCGATAGTCAACCCGAAGTATCTTGTGAAATAGTATCATCAGTGCCAATCGATAGTCAAACCGAAGTTTCTTATGAAATAGTATTGTAAAAAATTGCGCTTATATTAACGTACCTTTTTGCGGTACGGCCACTATCTTTGTGACGTCGCGTAATTGTGATACTTATGTTGTATTGAATAGAAACGTATAATGGCAGACGTAGTACTATCTTTAACGCCTTAGTTAGCTTACGATCAAATACACAACGCAACGCAATAATCTACATTGGTGCCGTGACTTTAAACGGAGAGAATGGACATAAGCCGATTAAAATCCCTGAGAGCGGGGAACAAAGCAGCGGTAACAAAAGTTTTCAAAAAACTGGAGGAGGCCATCGGAGATTCACAAATAGACACGGAGGAAGTATCAACATTGCTCGAAGCAATTGAGAATATAATTAAGAAAAAGAAGACGTTAGCCTCAATAGACGAACAGATATTAAATGCAGTCGAATCAGAAGATATTACAAATGAAATCCTTGAAACAGATGAGTATTATTTAGATTTAGAGGGTAAAATTCGAAAATTTAAAAAGTTCTTAAAACCCGTACCAAAAGCAACATCTTCGATACTAGAATCAAACGCACCAGAGTTTGTTCCGTACACAAACCCATTTACTCACACAAGTCAGCAATTATCTCAGACAAGTTCGACCTCAAGTAATAACCATAGCCTACCAAAGCTATCTATTCCCAATTTTAATGGAGACATTTTACAATGGCAATATTTCTGGGATTCATACGAAACCACGATTCATCACTATCACACATTAACTGACATTCAGAAATTTTCGTACTTGAACTCATTGCTTCAATTTGAAGCTGCAAACGTTATTTCAGGATTGACCATGACAAATCCAAACTATCACAAAGCAATTGAATTATTGAGAAACCGCTATGGCCAACCACACAAAATAATTAATGCATATATGAGCGCACTACTTGATATACCCGCACCACATGATACATTAGAAAGTTTGAGAACATTTCATGACAAATCGGAAGCTTACATACGGGGTCTAGAGTCTCTCGGACAATGTCAGGAAATGTACGGATCGCTATTGATACCAGTGATTCTCGGGAAGATACCGCTTGAAGTACGAAAAAATATAACACGAGAAAACGGGAGCGACAGTTGGAACATGTAATCGCTTAGAAACGCGATAGGTAAAGAGATTTCTATTCAACAGTCCGGATACGGGGATTATACACAGACGTATTCAACCGTAACTCCTAGCGCAAATTTCATAACAGGCGTTAAACGAGTAACTAAAGATAAAACCCGTCCGATAAACACAACAGACAAATCATTAACCTCGAATCGGAAGAAACAATGCACATATTGTGACGGAAACCACTGGCCAAACGAGTGTAAAGGTGTCATAGATCACGATAAAAGAGTAGCCATTATAAAAGAAAAGAGGTTATGCTTTAATTGTTTAGGTAAGCATAAAATAGTCCATTGCAACGTGTAAGTGTTGCCACCGGAAGCATCACTCTTCATTATGTAAACAGAACTCGTACTCAAATAAACATCATATTGAAACTGAACAATCGCAAAATAAAGTAGACACAGGAACTTCTAGTTGTATACCGTTAGCGAAGAAAGGTCCACTGTTTTACTGAAAACCGCATTCAGTCCAGTCGTTCACAAAAATACATGTATAGATGCAAGAATACTATTTGACGAGGGAGCTCAGCGCTCGTTTATAACCGAAGAACTAGCAGCTTAATTGGACATTAAAAAAGAGGGGTCTGAAGTCTGAAACATTAAGTATAGCTACATTTGGAAGTACTACAAAAAAGGTGAGAAATCTTGACAAAACAACAATTAATATTAAGTCTACCGAAGGAGAATTAATCCCTATTAAAGTTTTAATTGTACCAACCATTGCTTCACCACTTCAAACTCACAACATAGGAATAACGCAGAAGTTTTCATATTTACGTGGTCTACAATTAGTACACCCAGTCATGGAAGGAAAGCAATTTGAAATATCCTTATTAATTGGAGGTGATTTTTACTGGGACATAGTTCAAGACAAAATAGTCCCTGCAAACGGTCCAACCGCAGTTAGCTCGGAAATTGGATATTTACTTTCCGGTCCTATCCCTACACGAACCAGTAATGCATCTTTCTCAATGATGAATATACTAGTATGTCACAAACAAGAAGAGTGCGATCTTGAAAAATTTTGGAAGCTTGAATTGTTGGGAATCGACGCTAAAGAACAAAATGATCCAGACCTAGCTGAATCAATAGAAAATAACTTACAAACCTCCATTACAATGAAAGATGATAAGTATATTACGAAATTACCATGGAGAGAGAATGCACCAGTACTACCGACAAATGAAGACATCGCAGAACAGAAAGCGTTATTCGTCGCCTTAAGAAGGATTCCGAGATGTTCCGAAAGTATGGTGAGATAATTACAGACCAAGAACAAAGATGATTCATTGAAAAGGTATATGATGAAAGTACATGCACAAACAAGGTTCATTACATTCCGCATCATCCTGTAAAAAAGGATTCAGTCACCACCCCGATACGCATAGTATATAACTGTAGCTGTAGAGCGAATGACAGTAGTCCTTGGCTTAACGATTGCCTAGCAACATATCCACCAATTATGACTGATTTGACGGAGATATATGTACGCTTTGGAATGTATAAATATGCAGTTACAGCGGATATTGAAAAAAACATTTTTGCATATTGAATTAGATGTTGATGAGAGAGATGTCACAAGATTTTATTGGTTAGAGAATCCCATGGACATAGAAAGCCGTTTGATTACTTACCGGTTTAATGTTGTACTTTTCGGCGCCACCTGTTCGCCATTCATGTTAAGGGCCACGCTAATGAAACATTTTAGAGACAATCCGTCAACTACATCAACAGAATTACAGAGAAATTTATACGTGGATAACGTTCTGACCAGTTTTACAGATAAACAATCACTTTTGAAATTCTACACGGTCTAATTTCATGATCCTCATATATGACCATACATATCAAAAATGAGTTTATTGACATTGGGGCATGCACAATGCACCATTGACAACATTCTAACATTGTGTATTAATTTGCGTACGAGTCGGAGGCAGGCCTTGTTCGTAAAATCAGTATATGCTTTAATAAAGACCTATGCCACCTATATATGTCAAGAAAATTATTATCAGAGGCAGGATTCAACTTACAACCTTGAAATTCTAATAGTACAGAATTACAGAACGTCGCAGGACGAGACTAGATCGGCGACAATGACGACAGTCAAAATTTTAGGCATGAGATGGGATAGGGAATCCGACGATTTGAAATTTCAACAGATTGAATTTATGGAAAAGGACAAAATGATAACAAAGCGTGAGGTTTTGCGCATATCGTCTAGAATTTTCGACCCCCTAGGATTAATCACGCCAATTACGGTAAAAGCTAAGCTGTTTATGCAGACTTTATGGAAGGCACAGTTGTATTGGGATGAATGTTTGTCCGACGAACTGAGAAGTAAATGGCAGGTAATAGCTTTAGATATCGAGGAGGCTACCAAAATAGTATTTCCACGAATGTTAACGGAAGGAGTTATTACCGAGAAAACGTCGATACATATTTTCACAGACACCAGTCAGTTAGCATACGGAGCTTGTGCTTACTTAGTTACAGCAAATTCATCGGTCATCGTCATGGCTAAAAACAGAATAGTACCCGTGAAACCGATTTCATTACCACGTTTAGAACTTATGGGCGCGCTTATCGGCGCCAGATTAGCAAGGCATCTTCTTAAAGTCATAACAACAGAACATGTGTATATGTGGAGCGATAGTCAAATTGTTTTGAGTTGGATTAATTCGTCAAAAAACTTAAAACCGTTCATAGCAAATCGACTTAAAGAAATAAGAAAATTAACAGAGAATGCTGAATGGAATTATTGTCCAACAGATGACAATCCAGCTGATTACTTAACTCGAGGAATTTACGCTAAACACATAATAACAGCTTATGGATGAACGGTCCACAATGGATTTTAAATCGTGAAAATTGGCCGACATGGATGAGGAAAATTGAAGACTGCAGCACGATGGTAACTGTTAGTGATGACAATACAGACGATGAAAGTAAAAATGCTTCAACACAGACAATTTCATGTATAGATATACAACGATACAGATCTTTAGAAAAAGCAATTAGCGTAACAGCATACGTGTTGCGTTTTATACAGAATTTACGGAATTTAAAAGATAAACGGTCAATCGGATTAATCAGTGTTGAGGAGCGATGTAAAGCATTAAAAGTTCTAATAGTAACAGTACAACAGGAAACATTTAAGGATGAAATTGAAAGCTTGAATTCATCTTCACAGAAAAAAGTCCCATTTGTTCGACAACTTAAACTATATACAGACAAAAATGGATTACTACGTTGTACCGGGAGAATACAAAACGCACCTGTGAAGGAGAGTACTAAATATCCGTTGTTATTGCCAACACACCACAGTCTTACGTCCTTAATCGTAATGGATGCACACACAAAGACTTTACATGCCGGACTTAACAGTACAATCGCATATATTCAACAGAAATATTGGATACCGAGAATAAGGCAGTGCGTAAAATCACAAATTCGCAAATGCGTTCAATGCATTAAAATATCAGGAATGCCTTACAGCGCACCCGATCCGCCACCGCTACCTAAAGATCGAGACAACTACGATTATCCTTTTTCAGTAACCGGCGTTGATTTCACAGGAGCTTTGTATACAAAAGGAAAACACAACGAATTAAGCAAAACATATACTGCTAATAATATTATTATTGTTTAACGTAAATTTTACATTGAGGTTCTACAAAAAGAAATCACCAATTCACCAACATTCCAACTGACTCCATTTTCAGAAAACGACATCTGTAACAAACATAAACTTTTAGCTACCGCTTTACAAGCAGAACCAAAAACAATGAAAGTTCCAACTATGTATTGGCTTCCGAAACTACACAAAACACCTTACAAATATAGATTTACTTCGTCTTCAAGCCATTGTTCCACTACTAAATTATCTATTCTTCTTACAAGTACACTTGGTACAATCAAAAACCTGATAATAAATTGTTCAAATAAGGCCTTCAAAAATAGTGGAATTAATTACTTTGGAGTGTCAAAAACTCGTTGGAAGTACTTGATAAATTGCATGCTTATATTGGTGATTTTGAATCTGTTGAAAGTTTTGATTTTTCTACCCTATATACCACATTGCCTCACATTCTCATTAAGAAAAAATTCACACACCTAATTAAATGGGCATTTAAAAAGTCAGAATGTGAATATATATGTTCTAACTCTTTTAGGTAATTTTTTAGTAGCAATAAACAAAAATACTATGTCAATTGGACATGCTTTGATACTATATCTGCTCTTGAATTTTTACTAGATAACATTTTTGTTCGCTTTGGAGATTCCGTATATCGTCAGGTTATCGAAATTCCAATAGGGACTAACTGTGCACCACTTATTGCGGATCTGTTTTTGTATTGCTATGAGTTACAATTTATGACAAAAATCAGCAAAGACCCATCGAAACAACATCTGATACACAAATTTAATAATACTTTTAGATATTTGGATAATATTTTAGCTCTCAATAATGACGACTTCAGTATGTATACTAAAGAAATTTATCCTGTTGAACTTACTTTAAATAAAGCTAATACTCGATCTTGATATATATATCATTAACGGAAAGCTTAATACTAAAATTTATGATAAAAGAGATGATTTCTCATTTCCTATAGTTAATTATCCATTTTTAGATGGTGACGTTCCCTTGTCACCATCTTACGGTGTTTACATATCTCAACTTGTACGATTCGCTCGTGTATGTAACAATGTTTTAGATTTTAACGAGAGAAATTTATGTATTACTGAAAAATTATTACACCAGGGTTTTCGATATCACAAACTAGTCAAAACATTTACTAAATTTTGTCATCGGTATAAGGACATCATTCGTAAATATAGCTCAACATGCAGACTTCTTATACGTTCAGGTATTTCACATCCAATATTTTATGGAAATATTCTTTATAAAGCACAAAAATGTCAGTATTCACATCAGAAGCTAACAAAACCTTTAAATAGACTTATTAAGAAGGGATATAGTTACGATACTGTTGTCAGGTCATTAAAGATTGCATATTTTGGCGTTAATATTGATTCACTTATAGGGTCTTTGCATCGGAACTAAACACATTTATTATTAGTAAACCAGTTGTTGGCATGACACGGGTTATGTTCTTCTCATATTTGTTATGATGGTGTGTTACTAAACTCCCCACGGGGAGAATTGTGCCTGATAT
The DNA here is from genome assembly GCF_965363235.1 of Mytilus galloprovincialis. Taxonomy (NCBI): domain Eukaryota; kingdom Metazoa; phylum Mollusca; class Bivalvia; order Mytilida; family Mytilidae; genus Mytilus; species Mytilus galloprovincialis. The sequence continues at coordinate 90,044,883 of NC_134840.1, forward strand.
TCATATGATGAAGACATAAGTTTTCAATCAGTTTAATTGAAGTCCGGAGCTGGCATGTCAGTTAACTGCTAGTAGTCTGATGTTATTTATGTATTATTGTCATTTTGTTTATTTTCTTTGGTTACATCTTCTGACATCAGACTCGGACTTCTATTGAACTGAATTTTAATGTGCGTATTGTTATGCGTTTACTTTTCTGCATTGGCTAGAGGTACAGGGGGAGGGTTGAGATCTCACAAACATGTTTAACCCCGCCGCATTTTTGCGCCTGTCCCAAGTCAGGAGCCTCTGGCCTTTGTTAGTCTTGTATTATTTTAACTTTTAGTTTCTTGTGTACAATTTGGAGTTTAGTATGGTGTTCATTATCACTGAACCAGTATATTTTTGTTTAGGGGCCAGCTGAGGGACGCCTCCGGGTGCGAGAATTTCTCGTTGCATTGTAGACCTGTTGGTGACCTTCTGCTGTTGTCTGCTCTCTGGTCGGGTTGTTGTCTCTTTGGCACATTCCCCATTTCCATTCTCAATTTTATTTGTTTATTCACTTGCGCCGCTACACGAGCTATACACTTGGAGATAGTCACAGATTTAATCGAGGAGTCTTTCATGCTTGCTTTTAAAAGATTTGTCGCTAGGAGATCTACACCAAGGATAATGTTGTCGGATAATGCAACAACCTTCAAGGCAGCCGCCGAAAAGATTACACGATCAAGCCAAGACAACCGAATACAAGAAAAAGTTGCCGATCAAGGAACTGAGTGGAAATCATACCCAACCGTTCACCGTGGTTTGTGGAGGCTTTAGGGAACGCCCAATCGGACTCACGAAAAAGTCAATTAAAGCAATACTAGGAAAGTCATGTGTCACTACGGAAATTTTGAATACAATTATAATTGAAATCGAGGGAACTCTAAACAATCGTCCTATAACTCACATTTCTACTGATATTAAAGATCCCGAACCGCTGACACCAGCGCACCTTTTATATGGTCGTCGACTTGACAACCAATCGGAACAGAATATTGACAGTGTTACTTCCGAAGATTTGCACGTGAAACTGAATAAAAATTTACAGAGAAATAATGAACTAATCAACCATTTTCGCTCAAGATGGAAACACGAATATCTGACGTCACTCCGTGAATTCCACCGTACATCTGGAAGAAACGAACAAACAATACAAATAGGTGACATTGTACAAGTACACAATGACACAAATCGTATAATGTGGAAATTAGCAGTTGTACAAGATTTAGTTCGTGGAAAGGATGGGCTCATTCGATCAGCTGTTATCAAGACCGACACAGGAATCACCAACCGTCCGATTGTGAAGCTCTATCAGTTGGAAATACGCAGTACAAATGATGACAGTGAATGAACTTTTCTGCCCTGGAGAAATTAGTTTATGTATAGACTGTTCAATTAACTACGGTTATTAGATAGACTTGTTAAAGTGTTAAATTATTCGGACGTGAACAGTTAAAAAATATTTAGAGACTTTAACTATGATTATTTCACTTTATGTCACAATTGATCAGAAATAATTAATCTAATGTCAAATTTACGAATTTTTCATATTGTATTTCAAATTTGAGTTAAATATCATTTTTTGCGGCCCCAGAATGTAAAGAATTGCGCTTATATTAACGTACCTATTTGCAGTACTGCCACTATCTTTGTGACGTCGCGTAATTGTGATACTTATGTTGTATTGAATAGAAACGTAGACGTAGTTCTATCTTTAACGCCTTTGTTAGCTGACGATCAAATACACAACGCAACGCAATACTCTACAAGTATCATCAGTGCCAATCGATAGTCAAACCGAAGTATCATGTGAAATAGTATCATCAGTGCCAATCGATAGTCAAACCGAAGTATCTTGTGAAATAGTATCATCAGTGCCAATCGATAGTCAAACCGAAGTATCTTGTGAAATAGTATCATCAGTGCCAATCAATAGTCAAACCGAAGTATCATGTGAAATAGTATCATCAGTGCCAATCGATAGTCAAACCGAAGTATCTTGTGAAATAGTATCATCAGTGCCAATCGATAGTCAAACCGAAGTATCTTGTGAAATAGTATCATCAGTGCCAATCGATAGTCAACCCGAAGTATCTTGTGAAATAGTACCATCAGTGCCTATCGATAGTAAAACCGAAGTATTTTGTGAAATAGTATCATCAGTGCCAATCGATAGTCAACCCGAAGTATCTTGTGAAATAGTATCATCAGTGCTAACCGATAGTCAAACCTGTGTATAATTAGTCAGATTAGGGTCGAATTAAACAAAACAGAAAATTCTTACACAAGTAAATAAAGTATTACAAATGGCTATAACATTTAATTCGACTTTTTAGTCAATTAAACTCTAAGTAGACAAAGTGTGTTGTTTGCCTGCAGTGCTTTGTTCGTGCTTTGAATCTTTGAAGTTTTGATTTTGAGGTCATTTTTTTTCTAAAGAAGACAACAAGCACAAATAATAATAATAATCATTTAATAGAAAGGTATCAAAACAAAACTAAACTTAAAAAGCTTGTAAACAAATAATATGTAATCTATATTGCAATCAAACTGTTAACAACGTGCAATAACACACCACACAAGGACTAGAACTGTTCAAAGAAATTTGATGTTCTACAAAGTATATTAGTCTTAATAATAAACTATAACAGTTAGGTACAACATTATAAGGTAAACAATTAAGGTACAAATGTAGTTGAACTTAATGTGAGTCATTTAATGTATAAAGGAACTGTTTTGAAAACAATAACAAAAAGTGTTGAACTGAGAAGTTTGCAGTAAGACGGATATTATTTTTTGGAAATATCATAATTACTTGACTGTCAATTGTTTTATAATCAAAATGAATTCGATAAGCTGTGTAGTTAGTATCAGTAAATAAATGTAACTATATGCATATGGGAAACAGCATCAAATGTTACAAAATAAAAAATGTATTCAATATTTCATTTTTCTGCTTATCACAAAACACCCTGTTATCACAAAACATAACCTGTTAATATAAGTAATAAACATAGCAAATAAATTCTTACAAATAAATAAATAGAATTGTGCAAATTCAAATACATTAAAAACATTATAATCATTTTATGATTTCTAAATCGGTACCATTAAGTGCACCATACTGCAAATAAATTAATATACATCTCAATAAAATGAATACAAAACGAAACAATGTTCTATAAGTTAAAAACCGCATAAAATCTATTTTTGTGTACAATTAAAAAAATCAATAATCTCGTACAGGAATGTCTGCACTAGGAATTTCAGTCAAACATTCAGGTTTATAATAAATTTTATAAAGAGTTATCAAAACTTGCGAAATATAAATGAAACAGAAAAGACCGAATGGTTATATCCTGACTTGTATATTTATGCTCTTCAACTTCGTACTTTATTTGGCTTTTTTTTTCTTTTTTTTTTTACTTTTTTGGATTCGAGCGTCACTGATGAGTCTTTTGTAGAGGAAACGCGCGTCTTGTGTATATATAAAATTTAGTCCTGGTATCTATGATGAGTTAATTTAATGCATAAATAGCAATCCATACACCGTAAGATTCTTACGGGAGGGTAAACAAAAAATAGGTAAGAAACCTATTTCTGATAAGATTCACAGGCACTTTTTTAAACAATGCCAGTCAAGGTGGATCACAACTGTAAAACTGAGTATCCAACTAAATCTTCTTAAACAGGATTCTTTGCTTATCTGATATTCAATGCTATTATTTGAAATTATGTCTTAACTAAGAAATAACTAGGTAAATTGTTAAGTGTTCTTACAGAGGCATCATCTATGAAATTCATGTTCACCCATTTGATTTAAGTTCTCTTCTTTCTTGACTTATAACATACTAAATTGAATATCAAAAGTACAAAAAGTCTAAAATAATCCATTAACAATACATGGACTCGATAATATGTACCAGCGTTTCGTGTGTATTTTTTTTCTAGATGTCATTTAATTTACCATCGAGATGACCTCCAATAACTGTCGACGGTCATATAACCCGATATAAACATAAATTTATAAATAGATAGCAACTACGTGCAATAGATTTTTCTCGGTCTGTGTCATTTCATAATGTTAGTAAAAAGGTAGGTTGATCATCGTTTTTACCTGTATAAGAATGATTCAGTTGGATCGAATCAGTCAACTAATTATTCACCCTTGTTTCACTTTCAATTTTAAAATTTCTTTCCTTTTGATAGCTGAATACATGCGTCACCCTTCTCCAGCTAAGGGGTTTAATTGAGAGTCATATGAAAACGGAATCATTGAGGTCGAATTATTCACTTACAAGTGGATAACTCATCAGCAATGTTTCTCAACTTATTTTGACAAAGTTAAAACAACTGGCGAATTACTATTTTACTATTTGACTCTCATTTATGATTGAACAAAACAAATTCTTATTTCATTGTTTTTCATATTTCGTAGCTTAAGCCCATTTAAACTAAATCCTCAACTATATCTCTAGAAATAAGTCAACAACGAAACTTGTAAATGACTTCACAAAAGTTATTGTTATTAAAGACATATGCAAGTGCTGGCAGTAAAACCAAACATACATAGTATGTAAAATGACTTAATTGAAATTCGTTTTTTTTTTTATAAATACAATATTATTGAATTGCAACAATAATCTAGAGAATTGATACTTATGAGGAAACTCTGTCTACTTTTTACGGTTCATCAAATTATATTAACACAGTTTACCTGAAAATTACATTAATTGTCTGTATTTGATTTTTTCGGTGTTGTACGGATTGTTAGTTTTATTGTTTTAACATAATGTTGCATCATCATAGCTATCGTGTTAGTCTGTCTGCGTGGTCATAATCATCGACTCTCTTACGACGTTTGATGCTACATTTGATAGCATTTAGTATGGTGATTTCAGAATATGCTGTTCACAGACGACACACAAGAAAGGACAAACACTCCAGCTGTCGATTGGACAAGGTGAGCAACTAAAATAAGAGAACTTTCAAAATGTTATCCTTTCAAACAAATTGTATGCTTTAATATTCCAAGTTTCTATAACTTAATTCCAGGTCGTCGACTGTCAAATAAATCCCAAATTCTAATGGTACCATCTTCACTGCATGTCACAAAACGATCCTCCGTTACCTTAAAATAGAACAAAAGTGTGATAAGTCATAAGTATTATAGAAAACTAGCTTGCACACACTGTATGGTAAGGTTGGCTACAACAAGCTAAATCTGTTCAATCAATGTTGTATATTGGTTTAGGAGATGTAGATTCAAGGAATCAACCTAAAGATTCCAACTTTCTTCTTGCTTTCATACGTCAAATTAGTTTTATTTCACATAAACCGTAGCTCTGTGATCCGGCATTTAAAGATGTTCGTCCTGGTATTTAAGTTAAGTTTATTTTAAATATAATCAATACTTTTCACATTGGCCATTTTGTCATCATTAAACATTTAACGTTATGATTACTGAAACGCAATTTTCGCTATATTGTTTACGTTGTTGACAATTCATGATGTCAACTCGTAAAACAACGAACTTTGTAGGTTTTCACCTTCGCAAAATAATATATAAACATAACTAAAACACATGGCAGAGGGTATCAAGGAACCAGTAGTAAGTCATAAGTCAAAAGAGAAACTCACAATGTCATGGCAAAACTAGAGGCCTAAAGAGCTTGAGTCGCTCAACTTGATCTACGTGCATATTTAAGGACACGCATTATAGACAAGAAAAGAATTCATGACAAAATTCTCTGTTTTGACAATTTATCTCCATCTATAATGAACTTAACCCAGTAGGTTCAGAGGAAAATCTGTTTGTAAAATAGTACAAAAATTTAAGAAAAAAAATGTGAAAAATTGACAAGGGATCGTTTCAGAGATATAAGCCAAAAACTTCATTTTACCACTGTGTTCTATTTTTAGCCATGGCGGCTATCTTGGTTGATTGGCAGGATCATCGGATACATTCTGTAAACAATATACCCTAAGGATGACTTGGGCCAAGTTTGGCTTTATTTGGCCCAGTAGTTTAAGAAGAGATTTTTGTAAATGTTTACGGTCGACCACGACTGATGACGGACGCCAAGTGATGAGAAAAGCTCACTTAGCCCTATTGGGCCAAGTTAGCTAAAAATATATTAAACAAAAAGGAAAGAAAAGAAAAGACAAGACAAGACAAACAAGTCGACAAAACATAATATACAAACATAGACAGCAAACTTCAATTGCGGAAAGAGTTCCATATGGAAACCCCATAACAGTTAATACATAGAGGTTTTATATAAAAAAAAGTTTTAGCAATTTCAAGGAAAAAAAAAACCAAAATAAAACGTGAATAAAAAGAAAATACTGCTAGGAAAATGTCAATAACTATATAAATATATCTTTTGAAACAGCTTTGGTACATAATCCCTCCGGCATTTGGAATACCACACTTAAATTAAACCATACGTCAAGTTATTAGATCTACAGACGTGTTCATTAACGTCATCATTTTGGAAATGAGTAAGTTAAAATAAACATCTTTTATTTTTCGCAGGACCAAATTAAAAAAAAAAATGGATGCTCACTAAAAGTTTTTGACTTGTTTTCAAATACTATCTTTCTTTTGAACACAAAATGGATTTCATACAGTATATTATATATCAAATATGTTATTTCATCCCATTTAGGTGATTGTTCCATACCTATTTAATGACACACAAAATTGAATATGAAGCATGCAGAAAATAATTATAGGTTTATTATGTAAAGTTTGTGAATTGAAATTGATCAAGATATATCATATAAAAATGACGAGATCTAAAGAACTTTACATTAAAGGTAAAATTACCATTGACAAATTATTTGTCCCATAAACGGATACAAAATTCTCGTCTAATTGAAAACTAACGTAAATATGAACACCTGTGCTCTATCTTCATTATTCACATAGAAATTTACCTGAAACAGGTGTTACGATTTCAGCTGATAACGAGGATGAGCTTGAAATGATCAATCACTGAATCACCCGTACAAATTTGACAGATGATTTCAAAATTTTAATGTACAAATTAATAGCCAGGTAATGTAAAATGAAATACACAAGCACTTAAGAAAGCAAACAATAAATGACATTAATACTATCACCGTCATTAAATGCAGGTGTGTTTACTTTGTTTAAATTTAACTATTTATCATAAATAAAAACTTTTACCTTTTCACTTCGGTATGTAGTTATTTAAGTACAAATTCACTGTAATAGAATCTCATAGACAAGTAAAATTAGCCGATCAATTAATCAGTTGTACCCCCCTGAAGCAGCAATTAGAATAAGTATATAACTGTGGCGGCAACAGAAGTTTACGTTAGTTAGTACATCTAGTAAATTTTCAATATGAAAAGGGCTCATTTATACACCAAGTAGATTTTTACAAGCTGTAATTTATATTCAACAAGCATGTGTCAATAGTACAAGGATGCCCCACTCGCACTATCATTTTCTATATCCAGTGGACCGTGAAATTGGTCTAAACAAATGTGGCACTGAAATTAGAAAGAATCTGATCGTAAAATAGGGAACATGTGTACTAAGTTTCGAGTTGATTGGAATTCAACTTCATCAAAACTACCTTGAGCAAAAACTTTAACCTGAATCGGAACAGACGGACGGACGGACGCACATACCAGAAAACATAATGGCCATAAATGGGGCATAAAAATAACAATTTATTTAATTCATAATAATATAAATTATGAAATAAATGCGTTTCTAACTTTTACATTTTTTGTGAACTTTTTCCTTGGAGGAAACTCAACAATAATATGGTTTTATTTGTATTTAAAGACAAAACATCAAATAAATTTAAGTTAGAATGTACTTTCTATACTATTGTTTTAATCTGTATTCGAAATTGTCTTATATTGTGAGCATGCAGCTCATTAAGCATGAATCAGCAACATATAAGTGGGGTTTAAGCCAACAAGTATAAAACAAACCATCAAACAAACAATAAGACATCAAGCAGTTAACCTACTGTCTTAAACAACAATACTGATTCAAAATACCAGTCTCTAAATCGTACCAATGCAGAAAATTTTGGTATATTAATCTTCTATCCTCCATCACCTCCATATTCTATAAATTACAAACGTATCAAAATTGGTGCAGTGAATGTATTTTTTTCAAAAGTAATTAAAAACACAGAATTATCCCCTCAAATGACAGTAGCAGTATGCATCGTCAACTAGAGTTCTTAAGAACTGCATTGATAATCTGATAAGTGTCTGTGCTTAAATGGCTTTACAATGATTAGTTTGTTGAGTTCTAAAGTTTAAAAAAACTTTATTTAATCCCCATTAAAAAAAACACAGCAAACGACTCGTGCTGGTTTCAACAATTAACTCTTCAGAGATATCAGGCACAAATTGTGAACGCCAGACGCGTGTTTCGTGTACAAAAGACTCATCAGTGATGCTCGAACCAAAAAAAAATGTTAAAGGCCAAAAAAGCAGAAATTTAATGCACTTCTAAGTCTTACTGATATCACTAAATGGTAACCTGGAATACAACTAACTTTCGTGTTAGAACAGAGCTTTATGGTAGTTTTAGTATATGCATATTTCAAGAATGTTAACTTCACACAAGATGCAAATGCTTGGTATTGCAAACTTATATATAATGTTTAATAAACGACTTAATCGATGAAAGGTGGACATATATTTGTATGAAGTAAAGAAAACATATATCAGTTGTCATGATTGTGGGCACAATTTAAGATCGCTCAAGTTACTGCTGAAGCAGTGTCCTTGTGATTTTCTAATCAGAAAAGTAACAAATATTTGACTTATATTCTTTAAACTGTATATATAAGGCTTCAAAGTTTGACTTCTGAATCTTTCAATTTCTGTTTGCTAAATATTTATGGATTTTACGTTGAAAATAAACTCATCATAGATACCAGGATTGAAATTTTATATTTGCGCAGACGCACGTTTCGTCTACAAAAACCAAAAATTCCAAAAGGTTTTGCCGAATACAGCTAAGGGAATCTATTCCTAAGGTAGAAACGTCTTAGTATTTCAAAAATTCAAAGTTTTGTAAACAGTCAATTTATAATTATGAACATATCAATAATAACTCAAGTCAACACAGAAGTGCTGACTATTGGGCTGGTTCCCGAGTTTGGACATCTTAGGGCGATTTAAAGCAATTCATTTCATATAAAACCAGGTTTCAGCTTGGAAATTTTACGTTAACGTTATGGTTTTGATTTGTCTTAATTTACATGAAGTCAGTGTGAAATGTTATTCAAATTAAAAGCTGGTTTCTGTAAGTGATAAATTGATGAAAGTTTTTATTCCGGTTCCAGAAGTTTGATTATAAGGAAAACAATATTGGTATTTAGTTCGAAATTAGCTTTGCTTTGTTTGACGTTCGGGTTTCATGATCTGTGAAAAAAGCTAAACACGCCGAACACGTTTCAGACTTGGTTTTCAGCGATGGGATCCGAGAATCTTCAGCGTAAACAGGATTTTGTTTAAATCATAGATTCTTGCAAGCAGTAAGTCTTTATTAAATAAGTAAATAGTTTTTTTGGTTTTAATGAAATTATTGTATACATCGTGTAATAATTACATTGCATGAATGTTTCATTATATATACATTTGATTGGATAACAGCAATCTTGCGTCCTTCTGAAATTGACATACATTACACAATGAAATTTAACATTCATGATGACACGAGGTCCTACAATAAAGTGCGTGAGTAAATTAAATAAAGACTAAATAACGTTTTCATGATCCTAGCTAAAAATGTAATTTTAAGTACTGAATGTGTGTAAAAGCGTTGACCGTGCGCACAGTTTTAAGAATGAAGCGTAAAAGTGTTGACCGTGCGCACAGTTTTAAGAATGAAGCGTAAAAGTGTTGACCGTGCGCACAGTTTTAAGAATGAAGAGCGAAAGCGCTTCATACAAAATGTACTTCGTCACCGCTTTTACACCCCTGAGTTTACAAAAAGAAGCATTCAATTCTTAAATAATATTTAACCGATATGCCCGACCGATCTGGGAACAGTAAATTTCTTACTTCAAGGGGCCCAGCTGTCAAATTCATGTTCACCGATTTAACTCAAAATCTCCTGTTTGATTTATAACATTCTGAAACATTTCCAAATTACAAAAAAAAAAATTACAATGCATTGACTCGACAATTTGTATCAGCATTTGGTGTCTATTTCAGTTTAGACGCCATCTAATTACCAACGATATGACCTATGGAGACTATAGCAGGACTAGTCGAAAGTTGTTCGTAAAGTCTGCAGTGCTACAGTAAAATCAAATGGAACCTTAGCAAAACGAAATTTTACTGATTATGTTCTAAAGATAAACTGCGTTACACGGAGACATGTATTCGTAGAATGAAATCCCTGCTGGTACAAATGACAGTGTATTGCAAAAATAGAAAAAATAACACACACAAATCCGCTTCCACATGACCATGGATAGATTTCGACGCTTGTGCTAGACGAATATCTAGAGTGAAATGGTGTAATAATTTGGACAGCGGTATGGTTATTATTATAAAACTTATGTACTTTTTCTCAAGAAAATTCTATAATTTAACCAAATTCAGAAGATTTTTTTTTTAATTGTTTGTTTCCAATATATATACAAAAAACAATTTGTTGAAAACCATAAAATATAAAGGGTAAAAAGTAGATTCCCTTTTTGACGGAAAACACAATTCAAAGACTGGCGCATTTCGACAAGTGGAAAAGATTGGATATTTTCAAAGCAAATATTTTGATATGAGCGTCACTGATGAGTCTTATGTAGACGAAACGCGCGTCTGGCGTACTAAATTATAATCCTGGTACCTTTGATAACTATTTACACCACTGGGTCGATGCCACTGCTGGTGGACGTTTCGTCCCCGAGGGTATCACCAGCCCAGTAGTCAACACTTCGGTGTTGACATGAATATCAATAATGTGGTCATTTTAATAAATTTCCTGTTTACAAAACTTTGAATTTTTCGAAAACTAAGGATTTTCTTATCCCAGGCATAGATTACCTTCGCCGTATTTGGCACAACTTTTTGGAATTTTGGATCCTCAATGCTCTTCAACTTTGTACTTGTTTGGCTTTATAAATATTTTGATATGAGCGTCACTGATGAGTCTTATGTAGACGAAACGCGCGTCTGGTGTACTAAATTATAATCCTGGTACCTTTGATAACTATTTACACTACTGGGTCGATGCCACTGCTGGTGGACGTTTCGTCCCCGAGGGTATCACCAGCCCAGTAGTCAACACTTCGGTGTTGACATGAATATCAATAATGTGGTCATTTTTATAAATTTCCTGTTTACAAAACTGAATTTTTCGAAAACTAAGGCTTTTCTTATCCCAGGCATAGATTACCTTAGCCGTATTTGGCACAACTTTTTGGAATTTTGGATCTTCAATGCTCTTCAACTTTGTACTTGTTTGGCTTTATAAATATTTTGATATGCGCGTCACTGATGAGTCTTGTGTAGACGAAACGCGCGTCTGGCGTACTAAATTATAATCCTGGTACCTTTGATAACTATTCAAAGAAATTGTCATGAAAATAGGAAAAAGGCCCATAAATCAAAATCCAAGGTGGAAGAAACAAATGGCACCATAAGGATTAATAATCTAGCTCATGACACTAGTATGTTCTGGAAAAAAGGGAATATGGTAAATGCAAACTATTGTTAGAAATAGCATACATACTTAAAAGACAGTCGAAAAAATACCAAAGGGATCGTCAAACTCATTAGTCGAAATCAACTGACAATGATCTGACAAAAAAATAACGAAAAAATGATGATGTTGCACTCGACGTGTTTCTCGTGATAGTGCGAACCCGGTGGTAGGTCTAATTCGGTATGTAAAATTCAAGGAAAAGAGGACAGGATTGGGGTTTAGACAATCGGAACATCCATAACGCTCAACCATGCAATGCGTGATGGCGTACGTCAATTTTTCGAAGAAATGATTTCAACTTTACCGTTTTGATCTCTTGATTTAAAAGCTTCCGTGTTAGCAGCAACCATCTATCCAAGAAATCTTGACAGAACATTAAGCAGGAATGCAAAAGAAGATGCTCATAGACTTGCAACTTGTAGTGCAATTAAAACAAGAGTTAAAACAAATATGTATCATGACATGTAAAGGTGAAAATTTGAAAAGTGAGATGATGTTTATGTTTATTGCCTAAAGAAAACTTGGATGTTATTCAAAACTAACAGGTATGGACGGGTCCTTTTTAGATTCCTCGAAAACTTTGATGTTTTATTTGGGGTTATATGTGGAAAACGCATATTATGTGAAAATCAAAAGACAGGTGGCACAAATTTAAAGGAGACGATCAAGAGCAAACAGTGGTGAACAGAAAGTATGGATTTTAATTATTCAGAAAGAAATGAGGGATCTGTTGACGCTTCTGTACCCGGAAAATTGAACATCAAAGACAAAAAATATGGATACAAGGTCATTATTAGGATTAAATATGCACATTTTAGGTAGAAAAACAATAGGCTTCTGAAAAGTAAAATGACAAAAATACTGAGCGGAGAGGAAAATTGAAAACAGAAAGTCCTAAGGCAAATGGCAAAATCAAAAGCTTTGGCGAATGGATAACAATTGTAATATTCCTGACTTGGTACAGGCCTTTTTTATGTAGAAAATAGTGGATTAAACCTGGTTTTATAGCTAGTTAATATCTGTCTTAGAGCCTGCTCCATTCAATCAAACTTTGTTGTCAACTAGATCATTCTGACATATCAGCCAGGGCACAGACTGCGCATTTTTATTCTAGACGATGAGACTTTTGAATTTACATATTATGCATAAATCTTTGATGACATACTACCACAAGAAAACATGATTCGCAAATTTTGTTAGTTTGTACCATTTTTGTTTAATTTGTCTATCACGTCACTCGTGAGTCTTTTGTAGAGGAAACGCGCGTCTGGCGTAAATATAAAATTTCAATCTTGGTATCTATGATGAGTTTATTTACAACCACTGGGTCGATGCCACTGCTGATGGAGTTTTAATTCCTCGATGGTATCACCAGCCCAGGAATAAAAGATAAAGATAGAATAGTTAGAGAGAGAGAAAATAGTTAGTTAGACAGAGAGACGGGATAGTTAAAGAGAGAAAGGAGAGAGGCGGAGCAGTGAGAGAGATATAGTGAATGAGAAACAGGAAGACAGGGAGGGAATAGCGTGGAGTGAGTGAGAGACAGAGGGAATTATGAGTGAGTGAGAGACAGGTATTTGTGAGTGCGAGAGAGAGTAGTCTAGTCTATGAGTGAATGCGGGGAGAAAGCTAGCATTGAGAGAGGAGAATTGTGTGAATTTAAGAGAGAGCAGTAAAATGGAGAACACTGAGAGAGGAGAGTTAGAAAGAATGGACAGCGAACTGTAAAAACGAGAAGTGAATGGGGTACCAGAACGCGAAAGACAGCTGTGAGAGAGTGAGAGGTTGATTGAGCATAATTGTACATTATTTTCTGAGTGGTATGATTCAAGTTCTGTCTCTGTGTGACACGTGAGGTCACAGAAAAGATGAATTTACTGAGAGAAGATAAGCTTTATTTACATTTATTGTGCTATTTTGATAAAGTATACAAGTTGTAATAATTAGTGAGAGTGTTTGAATTGGGCGAGTTGACCTTTTCCGCCTGCTTACAAAACGAAGAGGAACCAGTTACGGTACTTTATTTGGAGTTTAATTAATTAAAGCAATTACTATAGTAAGCTATGAAGTACATTCATACACTGACTATTTATTATTATATAATACTTCAGACGGTCGTCGGCTGGGAGACAAATCAGCTAAAATATGTTTGCCTCTAATTTAATAGTATATATAGATATACAATTAGATGACGAATATTTCATTCATTTCCCTGATGAACAAACTTATTTTATATATAAATCCAACTTCTTTAGACATGGTAGAATTATTTACTACTTTCTAAAAAGGTAATTATAATTGAGGGCAGAGGTAGCATTGTAACATGGCTTTTGAGTATTGCAATATTGTAAATTTATCACGTATGTTATGATGTTTTTTTATTTGTTTGATTTTGTATACTGTTTTGTTTTCATATGGTTGTTTATTGTTTGTTTAAACTGGTATTGCCACAGTAACTGTTTAATGCCAATAAATAAAAATTAAATTAAAAAATATTAAGATACCTTTAGAAAATATATCATAGTTTTGTCTTACAAAAATCTATAACACTATGTATCATTGATAACTGCAATATAACAACAAATGTATAATTGGTTACAAGGCATTTGCTTATTTAAGGTTTGTGAATTTCCCGGCATACTGTATTTGAGGTCCGTACTCCAAGTATAAGGGTAATGAAGACACACGACAATTCATCTTTTAAATATACATTAAGACCTTATTAGAGAAAAAATTACATGTCAAGCACATAAAATGATGAAAAAGGTAGATTGAGCGAGAGCTGTTAGAGAGGTTTAGGTCGTTAAATACTCCCGTATAGTAGATCAAAACATTTTTTTCCGTCAGACTATGTGCAAAACGTTGCTTTGTAGAGGTTCAAAGTCCCTAAATAGATGGGCACTTTGTTGTTAATTTGGACACACGAAATTCATAACGTGTTTATTGCATTTGAATGCCTAACGTGACGGATGAAAAGGTGGTAAAAATATAGGACTAAGATCAGAAAAAAAAGAAGATAGCTGGAAAAACCATGACTGTGCACAAAGATAATATAACTTGGTATAAAAAGATGTGGTATGAGTGACAATGAGACAAAAAAAAGCTTGGATTTTAAACCAAGCGTGTGAGAATTCTTCACGACAGTGAGTTATTCTGAACCTGTAAGTTCCTTTGAGAATGGAAGAAGATTAAAGAATTCTTCGGTTTTGCAGTTTCATATGTGTCTCTGGTTTATATTTCAATGTTAGGGTTTTGGAATTACGGTTTGAAATTTTGAATCTCTGTTTGCCAAGTTATTTACGTTCAAAGGAATTAATGAGTTTGGACCTTAATTCATATCAAAAAAGATTTCACCTTTAAAGTTAATCTTAGAGCATATTTTGGGAATTTATTCTTATTTTCTCAAAGTTGGATTTAATTGCTTCTCGAAATTCAAACAATGATAATTGTAAGTAGTAAGTTGTTCCAAAGTTACAATTAATTCGTGTTTCAGAAGAGTTTTTAAAATACATTTTTTTCTTCTCAAACTTTATTGGTATCAAAATAATAATTTTTTTTAGGGAGAATATGAAACTCATATGCAACAATAACCTACAACTACCTACACATTAGATGAACGCGAATTGAAGTAGGACTGACAACGCTTCCGAATCTTCTTTTATCCAGTATATACTTGTGAAGAGGTTAAGTTTTTTGGTTGTCGGTCTGCATTTTGTGAGATTTTTTCCAAGAAATGTCAGTTTCTTTCTTTATTGGTTCTGAAGAACTTTATCTCAAACAATCGGTCGTGTCTCAAGCAAACTAACACGTTCCGATGTTTTATATATTTGTTTGATGCCTGAGTATTAGGCATTGCACATCCACGAGTCTGCTAAAGCATACTATGTGACCAATAACCATGGTAACTTACTTTTTCATTTAATGCAACCCAAAATTATTCTCAATATTTGATGGCATTTTAAAGTTAAATGGATATAATTTTATCAAAACTGAAAACTAAAAAGCAAAACTATATCTGAATTTCGATAAGCAAACAACATAACAAGAAACTGTCGTATTACGACTAAGTAACAGGATAACAGAACGGCTGAAATAGACGATCAGAGGCGGATTTAGGGGGCGGGGCAGGGGGCCCGGCCCCCTTTTTGGTTGCTTATATGTGGAATCACTGAAGCGTGACTGGAGCGGGCCCCCTCTTAGGTCAGTCAGTGCCCCCCCCCCTTATGAAAATTTCTGGATCGGATCCGCCACTGACGGTAATGTGTTAAGTAATATGTCCTGGTCATTCATGTGTATCAATCTACAGCTGATTTTTTTTTTCTTAATAAACCGTAAATAATGTCGGTGGTTCAATAACAATCCAAACTTCACAAAGTGAAAAATAACTGTTTTTATTTCCTTTTTATTTTTCCCATTTTGAAATTTTAGTTAACCAATAGCTAAACTACACCTAACTAAATTTAGCGATTTTATATAGTTATGACGTTATATCGAATTTCTACACCCCCTACATTGTTAATTTCCAAAAAGAAATTCTCTGAGTAGAAGAAAGCCGACATACTTTGATAGTAACGCATTGACACCTTATGACCAACACAGAGATTTTCCATTCTTACAATCTGTCAAATAATTCAATGTCTATTCATGAAATAACAGTTAGTGTCAAGGCCTGAAAAGGTATACACTAGAACTGGTAATGCTAAAATGAATCTCTCTGCTCACCTGACAGTGACACCTGTGAACCTTTATTTCAATACCTGCGTTATATAAGAAATAGAATAAACAAGGATCACACCACAAGACAATATAAAGTATATTTATTGCATGAAAATGATAGTTAAATAATGATTTAAAATAAAATTTCATTTAAGGTCGTTGTTTAACAATTATTCCACATAGGCTAGTGGCATACGAAAGGGGGATTGAGATCTCACATAACACCTTAAGTCCGACGCTTTTAAGAGCCTGTCCCAAGTCAGGAACATTTAGCCTTTGTTAGTCTTGTGAGTTTCTTTATTATTTTTTGGTTGTTTTTTTTTTTTTTTTTTTTTTTGGGGGGGGGGGGGAAGGGGGGGGGTCAGTTAAATGTTTCGCTGTTTTGCGATGCGTCCATTTTCGCTTGTATATATTATTGTTTAGGGGCCATCTGAAGCCAACCTCCGAATTTTACAGCTGAGTCTTAGACCGATTGGTGGCCTTGGCCTGTTTTCTGTTCTTTTGGTCGGGTTGTTGTCTCTATGACATAATTCCGATTTCCATTCTCAATTGTATTAAAAATCTGCCTGATGGGGCCAGGCTCTTTTGTGATTGAAATGTTGCTTTGAGTTTGACTTTTGATATGCTAAGATTGTTTAACTTGTACAAGGGGAAAAGGAATACCTTCTTCTGAAAAGATGGTTTGATCACCTTGAGAAGCCTGTTATTGCAAAACTGATAATACACATAAAGCCAAAAACGCAAATTAGATGACGTTACAAATTTATAGTTCGGCTGTCAGTATAAAACATGACGGTGTGCGTCAGACAAAAACACCCAATAGCACTAGGTTAAGTTTCTTTGATATTGAGTACCACAGGTTTCTAATATATAATGTTCGTGAACTAAAATTATGCACATCATTTTTAAATGAGTGCACATAAAGAAGTGTCAAGTAGATCAAAACAATTCACAAGAACTAAAAATGCTTCTAAAATGAATATTGTGGACCAGAAATCAATGAACACAACTTGATACAAACGAAAATTAAGGTTCGGTACGTACTAACAGCTGATAAAAATGTGGTAATTCTTAGAATATTTAGAATAATATCAACAGATGGTCATATAACACACGAGTCTTAAGTATGATATATATTGTTTTAAGAAAGAAGCAACTCGAGTTGAAACAAATGAGAACCGACACCTGACAGAGGTATAACACGTGCATACATCACCTTGTAATTATACCCTGAAGAATAATGTATTTTGATGTACTTATGAAAAGATACCTTTGATAATAATGCGATAATAATGTGTTCCAGTAAAAAAAAAGGGAAAGACTACATCAAACAAATGACAAAGAAATGAGCAGAAATTGCTTTAAACTATGATCCCTTGTGCAAGCAGAAATGGTTTAAAGACTATTTTTTTAAGAATAAATTACGAGATTAACTGATTACCAGTAATGTTGTTAAACTTATTCAGACAGATCTACTGAATGATAAAATACCAGATTTGAGGGAAATAGCCAATGTGGTGAATAAATAACAATACAATTTTAATAGTTCACGAAAACTAAATATCGTAATATCCAATTCAACAAAAAAAAATATTTTAAGGTATGGTAAACACAAAACATCCGATTCGATTAAGTCAATGATAGTCAAAAGTAAAAGCATGATAGTTTAGATAAAGATTAGATTGTCGCAAAAAATATTCTTTTCTCCAAAAAGTATCTGCTAGATCTTATTGACAAAATACTGAAGTGCCCACACACGCGTACTGTAACTTCTATACAAAATAATATCAAATACCACAGGTATTTAACACTTTAAAATTGGAGAGTCCAAGCGGAAAGGTCAATGTTAAAATTGGAGTTGAATTTCTCATTCACTGAAATACCATACGACAGAGGGTATAGATATACAAAAAGGATAACATTCCATCAACAAACCATATTGCATTCTTTATAAGCGTTAAATACTTCGGGTGGAAATGATGTCCTGTCATAAGCAGTTTAATCTATTATATACCCGACGATAAATTGCATAGAACAGATGTATTATTGTGGTGTTACAAGTCCCAGATCGTTAATTTTGAAATACGAGGAAGCTTATCTTTCCATTGATGTAGTATCCGACATTACAAATCTGACAGCTCTCTAATTATCACAATATTATACTTCTGTTTAACTCTTGATGAAACATCAGTCTGGAATCTTGTCAGATAATCAACTCAATGCATACGCGTTTCCGATTAAATGAATAATGAACTTTATTTTTAAAGGCAAAAGATCAGAATGTGTTGCAGTTTTAACAAGGTTATCGCTTAATTTTGAAAGGTTGACATTAAACCTTTATGAAAAACCTTTAACAAAAGGAGCCAAATAAAGCAAAACAATCCGCCATATACAAAAAAAGGTTAAAAATTAATAAGTATTATTCATAAAAGACAGTGGCGGATCCAGTCATTTTAAAAAGGGGGGGTTCCAAACCCAGGACAAAAAGGGGGGGTTCCAACTATATGTCCCCATTCAAATGCATTGATCGGCCAAAAAAAAGGGGGGTTCCAACCCCCGGACCCCCACCTTGGATCCGCCACTGAAAGAATAAGATGTGGTATGAATGCCAATGATACAACTCTCCACAAGATACCAAAATGACACAGAAATCAACATCTGAAGTAAAACAATTCGAACGAGAAAACTAACGCCGTTCTTTGTACAAAATAATGAACGAAAAATTATTATGATACCGGTATACAGCAACAAACAACAACGAATGAATTATAGGCTCCTGTAAAAACCAATATTCTATTCCATTTTTCGGTTTGCAACTTATACTGTCATATTTCTTCCAGTATAAGTGGAAACAATATTATAAATAAATTCAATGATTTTACAATCACAAAAACAGTGTCGTGCAAAAATTGATAGAAATTGTAGGTGGTGAATCAGAATTAGCTTTTACACTTTTGAATATGTTCCATTTATGTCATATGGTGAGGTCTTTGATAAATATAGATACAAAAAATCTAATCTTCCTTAGCGTTCGGCATTGTCTATATCTTGCTAAAAGTTGTGAACTCTTGGGGTCCATCTGAACATTCAATTAACTGTCAAGTAAAACAAAAACAGAAACAAAATCGCATTTCTTACATAGATAATTTAGTATAATAAAGAACTACTATTAAGTGATTAAAGAAGACCAATAGATTGTACAACACTTAGTATCCTTTACCTGAATGTTGATAACGAAATGAAATAACCAGAGTTGAAAAAAGCAACAATTTGTGTCAAGTTTATTCACATCACATTGGGAGTAGGCATACTCTTGTACATGAAGGTAAACTCGTCATAGATACCATGATTAAAATTGTGTACACCAGACGAACGTCTACAAAAGACTCATCTGGGATGCTCAAAGCAAAAGCTGTTAAAAGGACAATTAAAGTACGAAGTTGAAGAGGATTGAGTTCTGTTCGCAGTTTAACAGCACAAAATGCTTACAACCGACTGATGGCTGTTAATCTATGTGTCATTTGGTCTCTTTGGAAGAGTTGTCGCATTGGCAATCATACCATCTTCTTTTTTATATTTCAAACGGTAAAGCTGTGAATATGAACACGAAATAGCACATTTTAATTGAAGTCACGTTAATAAGTTCACTCATTATAATTGAAGGGAACTAAAATTGCATTCCTCCAATATAAGTGTCATTTTTCCAGTTTGAATATTTACCTAATTGATCATTTTATTTGATTGATGCAACCACCGATAACTGTTATTTAGTTCCTAAACACTGTTTTCATTATTTACGAGAGGTTCTATAATTAGTTATCAAAGGTACCAGGATTATAATTTAGTACGCCAGACGCGCGTTTCGTCTACATAAGACTCATCAGTGACGCTCATATCAAAATATTTATAAAGCCAAACAATTACAAAGTTGAAGAGCATTGAGGATCCAAAATTCCAAAAAGTTGTGCCAAATACGGCTAAGGAAATCTATGCCTGGAATAAGAAAATCTATAAAACGATCATCAAACTGAACGAAGGAAAATATTAAAAGCAAACATAATGCTACTATCTATTATTATAACACATGTGTGTAGTAGGTGATTTAAACACATGTTTGAGCATTTGTAAAATGCTTTTAAGTATATGCAAGGATCTACAACAATTATGTAACAATATGAAATTAAAATACCTCAAGGGACTATATTAATTTGTCAAGGTTAAAATTGTTACAATGAAGATGCACCTGTGCTTAATGAATATTTTCCATCAAACATGTACTATCATTACTGATATTTCCATGAAGTAGGGATGAAAAAAAAGGTACTAGGTCAACTTGAAACTGAACCTCACAAGGACTATCATTTAGCTAAAATACAAATGTTCAGTGAATAATTACAAAACCTCGCAGTGGTACTTGGTTAAAGTCTTGAGTAATTTTTGGCCTACCTGAGCGTATTAGCTTACTTCTTATAGATTGTATCATGATACTCTCAAAAGTCATTAGAGGAATTCTTATGTTCAGATTGCATAATTTGAATATTAAAAGCGAAATCTCTGAGGTCATCAGCTCAGTGAACTTTTCAATAATCCTGACATAAATTAACTATTTTTGAAATATGACATGGGGTTTATTCATTTAATATCAACCGACAATAAATTATAACAAAAGGTTCACCTTTCTATTCTGACATATGATATAAAACTATACTTAGCCAAGTCAAAACAAAAGGTGTAATTAATTCTTTATGTGACAGACTTTGCAAAGATTCCATGCCCGCAAAGACCCCCTGTAGTCAATTTAATGTAGTTTATTTAAAATGTGTTTAACACAATTTTGATGGAAGCAGAAAACTTCATTCATTACATCATACTGTTAAGTAATATAGTTATATGGTAATAGTAAGTACATTATTGATGATGCAATAACAGGTTATGGAGACAGTAACTAAATAACAGTAAAATTCAAGACGTCAAGAAGTAAACATATGCTTTTCACATTCAACAAAAATCCATACAATATGTCAAGCTAAATCACTTCTGACATTTCGAAGAGATGAAATATTTAAGAAACTACCAATGAACTAGCTGCCATTCTAAACCTCAAATGTTCTTATGAATAACCATGCTGTCCTGGTTCAAGATTACTGAGCCCTCCCATTTAAATCTTGACCAATAGACTTATAAGAAGCTTACAACTATAAAATGATCAGAACAAGCACTTAAACTTAATTGTAAAGTAGATGAAAATACAATTGCAAAATTAAAAACCAATTGTTAAAGGAACAATTGGATGTGTTTATGTTTAAAAATAACTCATTATTATATTCAGAAATTTGCATGAAAAACAGTGGCTCTGGCATCAGATGATATTTTATCTACATTGACTCCAAAAATTGATTACAGGACATTATTGACTGAAATAAATGAGATATATGTTCCTGGTTGTAGTTACTTCAACATGATTTAGTCCTAAACAGTTACTTTCTTTTAACAAAATATCACTTCCAATCTTTCGTTTATATTAGGTCAAGTCCTTACAATTAGGAACACTTTTTTGATATTTCTTATGATTTTTTAGGAGAAACAAAAAAAAACATCTAAAACAACTAAAAAAAACTAGAGGCTCTCAAGAGTCTGTTCGCTCATCTGTATATATTGATGCTTTGGAAATCAGGTAAAATAAGGTTAAAATCAAAATTAATAGTATTAGATATTAGATATTATAAGTTACAATAATAATATCTAAGATAATAACCAAAAATTGAAAAATTTCTGTAAAATTACTAACTTAGGGCCAACCACAGATTGTTGGAATCGCCTGAAATTTCAGGGCAGATAAATCTTAATCTTATATCATTTTTGCCACCTGTTGGATTTGCTTTAAATGCTATAGTTTCAGAAATATAAACCCACCACTGCATTTTACCCCTATCTTCTATTCTTAGCCATGGCCATATTGGTTGGAAGGTGTGGTCATCAGAAACATTTTTTGAAACTACATACCCTGATGATGATTATGGCAAAGTTTGGTTAAATTTGTCTCAGTAGTTTCAGAGAAGATTTTTGAAAAAGATAACAATAATTTAAGAAAAATTGTTAAAAATTGACTATAAAGGGCAATAACTCCTTAAGAGGTCAACTGAAAATTTAATTGTGTTAACTTTTTCATAGATCTTACTTTGCTGAACATTATTGCTGTTAACAGTTAATCTCTTATCTATTATAATATTCAAGATAATAATCAATAAAATGCTTTGCTGAGTGCAGCCTAATATGACCGCAGAGGTTGAACCGTGAACAGTTGGGGCAAGTTTGTACACAATATTCAAGCTTGATACTATCAGAATCTGGATTGTGATCAAATTTTTTACATAATATAGGTGTCTGACACAAAACTAATGTGCAATACTTTGCAATTGAAGGTTTCTTCTTGAAACTTTTCAAAAATCCCCCCTCCCCCCATAGTCATGGCTTAATTTTAAATTACCTTCATCAGCATTTTTAAAACTTCTAAAAATAAATTGACACTGAATCACCTGAAGACAATACATTGTCCATTAACCAGGACAACCTTGTTTACCCCTTTGAAGTCCCTATCCCTAATTCCTAAACAGCTTGAGCCATAACCTCCAAAGCCAATTCTTACCATCCCTTTGTGGTATGGAAACTTGTGGTAGAATTTCAGAGAGATCCATACACAATTCCACAATTTATTGTCTGGAAACAAGAAAAATGTTTATTTCAGCCCCTTTTTGGTCCCCATTCCTACACTGTTCAGACCATAAACTCCAAAATCAATCCCAATCTTCCTTTTGTGGTCATAAACCTTTTGTTTCATAGATATCTATTTACTTATACTGAAGTTATTGTACGATAACCAAATGTCTTGGACGATGCTGACAACAATATGATACCAATAATTTAAGGAAATTTGCAGTTTTCATACGAAAATTTTGCAACATACCTTGTTTGTATTTTGAAAAAATATTGTTCCCAAAATAAATATTACCCTGATTTTCAATTGACATTATAATTATACATTGAAATCATATTGGTAAAGTTATGCAGTAAACAAAACAAACAAGAGACTCCAATAAGTTTGCTCACCTGATAAAAATTATGCCAGTTTTCTTCATTGTAATCAGTAACATAGTACAACATGTAATATAATAAACTAACTTTTTTAAGAACTCATATAAGCTGTCAATTGACAATTTTGACAAAGTTGACTTACTAATAGATCTTATTTTGATAAACCCTTTAATCTATAACAATTTTTTATTGCAAAAAGCAAAAATTACTACAAACAGGTCGTCCATTTTTTCCCTGAAAATTGCACAGGAGATAGACATTGACCTCCTGTTTAATTCTACCTATATCAGAATGAGATATAAGCCAAAAACATTGAAATATACTAAACATTGACAATTACAGGACAATTAATCCCAAATTGTTTACTGATAGACTTTGACCTGATTTTTACCCTATATCAGATTTGCTTTTTATAAAAAAAAAAAAAAATAAAAAAAATGTGCAATTCATCTTTTTTAACTTAGCCATACAAAGGTGGATAACTCTTATAGTAAAAATTTTATAAAGGAATGAAATTTTATTTTTCACGTGTAGCAAGAATACAAATGGGGTGAAACCATTTTTTCTAAATGTATATAATTAAACTTATCTTCCCATTTTTATTTTCAAATCCTATTTGATATATTTTTTTCCTTTTCACAAAAAAAGTGCTTATTCATGAATTATCTACCGGTATGTAAAACTTATAGCTTATAAAACAAGTGTTATCACATTTTTTTTTAAAAAGCATGAACAAATCTACATTTTGCCAAAGTAAAAGCAAATTCTATCTGAGGAATTATTTGGTGATAATCCACCTTAAGACAGTAAATACATTAAAATAGTTCTGCAGTTAAGTCTGTGGTTGTAGAGGTTTGTTCCTTGGTGTCTAAAGGATGATGAGATAAATATTGTTTATGAATACTTCAGGAATTTCAATGCAAAAGGGTTTTGAAATTGCAATCTTAATATTAAGTAAGGGCATATGATACAGTTTTGATCCCATGATCATTTTCTTATGAACATTTGCTTACAAACTATTTCCCTCCTCAGAAAAATTCAAGAAAGTAATAAAAACAAAAATACCTTCAAGTGCTACTTAAGGTGGTATGGGTGTCTTTCACCATCTTGGATTGTAAAAAAAAAAACAGAGAACCTAAATTCCAGAGTTTTAATCAAGTTAGCAAAATTTTATGCAGGAATGCAGATAACTAATGTGTGAATTTGCATTTAAAAGAACAAATTTATAAGATTACAGCTTACAAATATTAATATTTTTTTCTTTGATTTTTAATGTTTTAAAATTGGCATTTAAGGGGAAGTAACTCTAAAATGGTGCATTTTCTGAAGGAATCTACATGGAATTTTGCTATTTTGTATTTTAACCAGAAAAAAACATAAGGTGACCCTATCTTTTCTTTTGATATTCTCAAAACATTTTCTAAAAGCTATCTTCTATTATTTTATTTTACAATTCTATCATTTAGCCAAGCTTCTAGTCACATAAGGACGTTTTTTGCTGTATAATCCATACAAAATGTGTCATTTTGTCACAACTTGTAGCTTGAGAAAATGCACGATGACCTATAATTTTTATTATATTTTTTAACATATATCAATAACAAGAGTGCACACACTGAAATGTCTCGCCTTCTTTACTAATCATTGATATTATGTTGATACTCCTAAATATAAAGCTTTATTACGACTGTCACATAAACTTAACATGAACCATGAAAATGAGGTCAAGGTCAGTTGAACCATATGCCAGACAGACATGTACAGCTAACAATGCTTCCATACAACAAATATAGTTGACCTATTGCTTATAGTTTAAGAAAATAGACCAAGACACAAAAACTTAACACTGAGCAATGAACTGTGAAAACCAGGTCAAGGTCAAATAAAACCTGCACGACTGACATATAGATCATAAAATATTTCAATACACCAAATATAGTTGACCTATGACATAAAGTATTAGATAAAAAGACCAAAACTCAGAAACTTAACTTTGACCACTGAACCATGAAAATGAGGTCAAGGTCAGATGACATCTGCCCGCTAGACATGTACACATTACAATCATTCCATACAACAAATATAGTAAACCTATTGCATAAAGTATGAGAAAAACAGACCAAAACACAAAAACTTAACTATAACCACTGAACCATAAAAATGAGGTCAAGGTCAGATGACATCTGCCCGCTAGACATGTACACCTTACAATCATTCCATACAACAAATATAGTAAACCTATTGCATAAAGTATGAGAAAAACAGACCAAAACACAAAAACATAACTATAACCACTGAACCATGAAAATGAGGTCAAGGTCAGATGACACCTGCCAGTTGGACATGTACACCTTACAGTCCTTCCATACACCGAATATACTAGACCTATTGCTTATAGTATCTGAGATATGGACTTGACCACCAAAACTTAACCTTGTTCACTGATCCATGAAATGAGGTCGAGGTCAAGTGAAAACTATCTGACGGGCATGAGGACCTTGCAAGGTACGCACATACTAAATATAGTTATCCTATTACTTACAGTAAGAGAGAATTTAACATTACAAAAAATCTGAACTTTTTTTTCAAGTGGTCACTGAACCATGAAAATGAGGTCAAGGACAATGGACATGTGACTGACGGAAACTTCGTAACATGAGGCATCTATATACAAAATATGAAGCATCCAGGTCTTCCACCTTCTAAAATATATAGCTTTTAAGAAGTGAGCTAACACCGCCGCCGCCGCCGCCGTAGCTGCCGCCGCCGGATCACTATCCCTATGTCGAGCTTTCTGCAACAAAAGTTGCAGGCTCGACAAAAACTATGTTTATGCAAAGTATGAACAAATTCTCTCATTTTAGTTTTAGACACCAATGAGCCATATACAACATTGCACAACACAAATAATAATTTTATTCAATCTTCTAATTTCGTGAAAAGTAAACTTTTGAAATCTTTTTAAGTACAAATAATGACACCATGTTTCTAAAACAGTTCAGAAGAATTTTAATCTTAAAGCAGATTAACTCAGAAATGAAAATATTATAAGGTCAGCTTTGGTTGCACTTGGTTTGGTTGTATAACATGAAACACTTTAAGGGAAAATCTTTCCAAACATTTATGAGCAACTATGTCATTCTAATGAACCGCACTGTTAACAAAGGGTAACTTATGAGAAAAAATGACAATATGTAAAAAGCCAGCAATAAAAGTGGGTGGAAATTAGTACAAACTCTTATAAGACAGAGAAACAGGTGTTTTGATACTTTATGAATATGTTATGACAGGTAATAATATTTAAATGTATTGTAGGCGTAGAGAAGAGCAGTACATTTGACAGGCTATAAGGTGACATACCTACAGTAATTCAGCTGTCCACTTTTAAGAATGTGACAAAGGGAATAGTTTATATATAACTATATTTGTAGAAAATTAAAATTTATTCAGATGTACTAATTTAATCTGTATGAATAATCTTATAAATTTTCAGGAATGTCATTTCCTACTTGACAAAACAATTATCACCCTTCTAAAAACCACCAACCCTAACTACACTCTTGTACAATGCTGGTAACAAGTTTGATGCATGCATGCTGCATGAAATCATCATAATTTTTTTGATTGAAGGATTCTAGCTTCAAGCCAGTAGATGATTGCAGTATTCTAGCGTCAAGCTAGTAGATGATTGCAGTATTCTAGCTTCAAGCCAGTAGATGATAGCAGTATTCTAGCTTCAAGCCAGTAGATAGTTGCAGTATTCTAGCTTCAAGTTAGTAGATGATTGCAGTATTCTAGCTTCAAGCCAGTAGATGATAGCAGTATTCTAGCTTCAAGTTAGTAGATGATTACAGTATTCTAGCTTCATGCCAGTAGATGATTGCAGTATTCTAGCGTCAAGCTAGTAGATGATTGCAGCATTCTAGCTTCAAGCTAGTAGATGATTGCAGTATTCTAGCTTCAAACCAGTAGATAATTGCAGTATTCTAGCTTCAAGTTAGTAGATGATTGCAGTATTCTAGCTTCAAAACCAGTAGATAATTGCAGTATTCTAGCGTCATGCTAGTAGATGATTGCAGTATTCTAGCTTCAAGCTATTAGATGATTGCAGTATTCTAGCTTCAAGCTATTAAATGATTGCAGTATTCTAGCTTCAAGCTAGTAGATGATTGCAGTATTATTATAGCTTCAAGCTAGTAGATGATTGCAGTATTCTAGCTTCAAACCAGTAGATAATTGCAGTATTCTAGCTTCAAGTTAGTAGATGATTGCAGTATTCTAGCATCAAACCAGTAGATAATTGCAGTATTCTAGCTTCAAGCTAGTAGATGTTTGCAATATTCTAGCTGGAAAACAGCAGATAGGAAATGGAGCAAACTAAGTATTTTGGTCTCAAATGTTATACAGGTATGCCAACTTTAGAAAGGTTCTATGACATTTATGCTCTACATCAACTGAATGTATTTCAGATCTTTTCATTTTATTTTGGGGTAAACAGGAATAATTGCCATAGGATCAGTTTTACTGGATTAATCTGTCATAACCTGACACAATGCCATTGGTATATGTACTAAAGTAAATTTCATTTCATATATAGAAAATGAAATGAAATATGACTGCCTATAATACGAACTATCCACCTAATCACCATCACTAAATATGGTCTTCACTTAATGTTAGACTTTGAATCTTAACAGCTTAACAATCATATTATAAAGTAACTCATTTAATTGTATCAAATACATGTACATGTAAAAATAAAAATGCTTTTTTCTACAATATCATGGGCAAATTTGGAGTACCCAGTAGCATATTCCGGTAGTACTGATCTGGACAAAGGTGCAATTACAGCTTTTGGGTCACTTCTATCATCATATAAAACACAATAACTTTTAAATATTTCTAAAGTAACTGCAAATTTATTCCTTCTTTTCCACCTGTTTTATGTCATTCTAAGGACCAGTGCAGATTGATGATTACAATAAAATTTGTATGTTCTTAGGTACTATACAATTTGTTATTATATAACAGGTGTACAACAATACTGTTAAAAAAATATATCAGACAATATTTCATACATGTTTACAGCTAATTAACTGTAAATTACATCAAATAAAAAGCACTGAAACATACCATAGGTCAATAGTTGGTCATTAAAATAATGGGATGAAAAAACAAGGCCATCAAAGCAATCATACAAATGTTTTTCACAAAGGTGAAAAATAAAACACTTACAAATAATTGTTTAACTTGTGCTTTTAATTTATCCTCCTGACAAACATCTAATGATATGGGTGTTGGTAACCAATTACAAACAATTAACACATAGTTGAATATTTCATAAAAAAAACCAAGAGACAGACTTGTTACTGTATGGCTCACGTGGTAAAAGTTCAAGTTTGTTAATAAGAACTTTTATATGCCTATACTGTAGTAACTAATTGTGATTCGGTCATTTTTGCAATTTACATGTCAAGCTCCTATAGATTTTTTTTAGAAATTCAAAGCAGCCAAACACTGTAAAAATTAATAAATATAGGGGCATTACTCCAAAATAGGTTGTCACTAAATCTTGTCATGCAGATCAAATTTACAATTTTTACTTTAAGCAAAGCACTTATAGTTTTCAAAAAATCTTGGTTGGCAGGCAGAATGAATTAACACAATGTTTAAACTAGATATTCCAACGATGATTGTGACCAAGTTTGTTTTGGACCTGTAGTTTCAGAGAACATTTAAAAAAATTAACAGATGATGAAGAAGGACGACAGATGACAGACACCAAGTGATGAGGAAAGATCACTTGACCCTTAGGGCTAGAGGAGCCAAAAATCGGCTTAACAGTAAAGGTTTATAATTTACAAAGACAAATAAAAGAACACTATAACACATTATTAAGGTAATAAACAATGTCAGTATCTAGATTATTTACTTCAAGACCATCATGTATAATTTGTGAAGTTGATACTGAATATTTATCAACAAGGTCTTGATATCTTGCGATAAACTTTTTTTTAGAAATGTCAATTGCCTAACCAGATGCTCCGCAGGGCACAGCTTTATACGACTACAGAGTTCGAACCCTGAACATTGGAACAAGAATGGACACAACATTCAAACTTGATACATCCCTGAATTTGGATAGTGATTAAATGAAATCAAATAAAGTTCAATTTTGGACCCTTTAGACCTCAATTTGGACCAATCTGATAACCGGGCCCAAACATCAAAAATCTAAATACATGGTTAGATTAAGCATATATCAAAGAACCCCATATATACAATTTTTGTTGATATCAAACAAATTTTAATTTTGGACCACGATTTGGAAAAACTTGAAAACTGGGCCCATAATAAAAATTATAAGTACATGTTTAGATTCAGCATATCAAAGAACCCCAAGGATTCAATTTTGGTTGAAATCAAACAAAGTTTAATTTTGGACCCCAATTTGGACCAACTTGAAAACTGGACCAATAATAAAAAATCTAAGTACATGTTTAGATTCAGCATATAAAAAAAACCAAAGAATTCAATTTTTGTTGAAATCAAACAAAGTTTAATTTTGGACCCCAATTTGGACCAACTTGAAAACTGGGCCAATAATCAAAAATCTAAGTACATTTTTATATTCAGCATATCAAAAAACCCCAAGAATTCAATTTTTGTTAAAATCAAACTTAGTTTAATTTTGGACCCTTTGGACCTTAATGTTGACCAATTTGAAAATGAAACCAAAAATTAAGAATCTTCATACACAGTTAGATTCAGCATATCAAAGAACCCCAATTATTTAATTTTTGATGAATTCAAACAAAGTTTCATTTTGGACCCTTTGGGCCCCTTATTCCTGAACTGTTGGGACCAAAACTCCAAAAGTTAATCCCAACCTTCCTTTTATGGTCATAAACCTTGTGTTTAAATTTCATTGATTTCTATTTACTTTTACTAAAGTTTTTGTGCGAAAACCAAGAATAATGCTTATTTGGACCCTTTTTGGCCCCTAATTCCCAAAACTCCCAATATCAATTCCAACCTTCCTTTAGTGGCCATAAACTTTGTGTCAAAATTTCATAGATTTCTATTTACTTAAACTAAAGTTATAGTGCAAAAACCAAGAAAATGCTTATTTGGGCCTTTTTGGCCCCTAATTCCCAAACTGTTGGGACCAAAACGCCAAAAGTTAATCCCAACCTTCCTTTTATGGTCATAAACCTTGTGTTTAAATTTCATTGATTTCTATTTACTTATACTAAAGTTTTTGTGTGAAAACCAAGAATAATGCTTATTTGGGCCCTTTTTGGTCCCTAATTCCCAAAACTCCCAAAATCAATCCCAACCTTCTTTTAGTGGCCATAAACTTTGTGTCAAAATTTCATAGATTTCTATTTACTTAAACTAAAGTTATAGTGCAAAAACCAAGAAAATGCTTATTTGGGCCTTTTTGGCCCCTAATTCCCAAACTGTTGAGACCAAAACTTCCAAAATCAGTCCCAACCTTCCTTTTATGGTCATAAACCTTGTATTTAAATTTCATTGATTTCTATTTACTTATACTAAAGTTATTGTGCGAAAACCAAGAATAATGCTTATTTGGGCCCTTTTTTGGCCCCTAATTCCTTAACTGTTGGGACCAAAACTCCCAAAATCAATCCCAACCTTCCTTTAGTGGTCATAAACCTTCAGTCAAAATTTCATAGATTTCTATTTACTTAAACTAAAGTTATAGTGCAAAAACCAAGAAAATGCTTATTTGGGCCTTTTTGGCCCCTAATTCCCAAACTGTTGGGACCAAAACGCCAAAAGTTAATCCCAACCTTCCTTTTATGGTCATAAACCTTGTGTTTAAATTTCATTGATTTCTATTTACTTATACTAAAGTTTTTGTGTGAAAACCAAGAATAATGCTTATTTGGGCCCTTTTTGGTCCCTAATTCCCAAAACTCCCAAAATCAATCCCAACCTTCCTTTAGTGGCCATAAAATTTGTGTCAAAATTTCATAGATTTCTATTTACTTAAACTAAAGTTATAGTGCAAAAACCAAGAAAATGCTTATTTGGGCCTTTTTGGCCCCTAATTCCCAAACTGTTGAGACCAAAACTTCCAAAATCAGTCCCAACCTTCCTTTTATGGTCATAAACCTTGTATTTAAATTTCATTGATTTCTATTGACTTATACTAAAGTTATTGTGCGAAAACCAAGAATAATGCTTATTTGGGCCCTTTTTTGGCCCCTAATTCCTTAACTGTTGGGACCAAAACTCCCAAAATCAATCCCAACCTTCCTTTAGTGGCCATAAACCTTCAGTCAAAATTTCATAGATTTCTATTTACTTAAACTAAAGTTATAGTGCAAAAACCAAGAAAATGCTTATTTGGGCCTTTTTGGCCCCTAATTCCCAAACTGTTGGGACCAAAACGCCAAAAGTTAATCCCAACCTTCCTTTTATGGTCATAAACCTTGTGTTTAAATTTCATTGATTTCTATTTACTTATACTAAAGTTTTTGTGTGAAAACCAAGAATAATGCTTATTTGGGCCCTTTTTGGTCCCTAATTCCCAAAACTCCCAAAATCAATCCCAACCTTCCTTTAGTGGCCATAAACTTTGTGTCAAAATTTCATAGATTTCTATTAACTTAAACTAAAGTTATAGTGCAAAAACCAAGAAAATGCTTATTTGGGCCTTTTTGGCCCCTAATTCCCAAACTGTTGAGACCAAAACTTCCAAAATCAGTCCCAACCTTCCTTTTATGGTCATAAACCTTGTATTTAAATTTCATTGATTTCTATCTACTTATACTAAAGTTATTGTGCGAAAACCAAGAATAATGCTTATTTGGGCCCTTTTTTGGCCCCTAATTCCTTAACTGTTGGGACCAAAACTCCCAAAATCAATCCCAACCTTCCTTTAGTGGTCATAAACCTTCAGTCAAAATTTCATAGATTTCTATTTACTTATACTAAAGTTATAGTGCAAAAACCAAAAGTCTTCAGACGCCGACCCCGCTGGACGACGACGGACGATGATGACGCCAACATGATACCAATATAAGATCAAAAAATTTTCAATTTTTGGGGTCGTATAAAAAGCAATGCACTGTCAGTTTCAGCTATAAAATTTCAATAAATGAAAGATAAGAATCATGATATCCACTGCTCTTTGTCATTATAAAACTTACCTTTATGTCCCTGACAGGTCCCTTGTGTCCCTGTAGCACTCTGACACTTGTCATTGACATCAGGTCCCATTCTCTTACTGTAGAATCACTGAAAGCAACAAATACTCATGAATTTTGTAATTTGCCTTATGTCAACAAGTACCCTTTACAGACACAGTTTATTTCAGTCAAACTCATTAATGTTTTTTCCTGTCTTCAGCTGAGAAGAATATATATAGACCCTTCTACAACGAAATTTGTTTTACATGCACACGTATAAAAATTGCGGTTTTTATCCAACGCAATCATAGGTTTGAACGTAGTTTTCAATTAAGACTCGGTTATATTTTTTCGTTTTGGGCTTGTATCATATTTTCCCTCCGGTTTATATGATCCGTTCATCCTATATTGACTCTTAAAATTCAAGAGTTTATCTAAAAATGAGGGTACTTTTTCTAAAATTGAGGGTACTTTTTATATGGCCTTCCAAATACCGTTTCAATCCCTAACATCACTGAAGAGACATTTATTGTCAAAATCCAGATCTGGTGTACTAAAAAAATATTGACACCGTATGTTTGTGGCATAACATCGTGGCCACAAGTTAAATTTTTTTCTGTTTAGTATTAAAATTATATTAAGATCCATTTAGTTACATCTTGTGATCCATTTTATTTGGCAATCGCCAGTGGCAGTCAGCAGGGTTAAAGAACATCAGTTGTTCGACCTGTTAGTCAAATGCGTTTTGTTTAAATATACTTTTTCACTTTTTTGGTCTTTTGGAAAATGTTGTTTGTGTTGTTTTTAGACCCTTCTACAACGAAATTTGTTTTACATGCACACGTATAAAAATTGCGGTTTTTATCCAACGCAATCATAGGTTTGAACGTAGTTTTCAATTTAGACTCGTGTATATATAGATATTAAAGTAAAATAGTTCAGAACCCATTATCAGTAGTTATTCTCCTAACAATACTAGATGGCTCTAAAGACTTAAATGGTAATCATTCTACAGTTTTGTACTCAACAATTTCAACAGAAAAGTTCATACAAAGTACTGCGTCTTGTCAATCAACTTCAGCAGAGAAGTTCAAAGTAAGTTGTCTGCGCAACGCACTCAGCAGAGAATTTATACAAGAAATGTGGTCTGAGATATGACAAAACTGATAGTATATTACAAAATTTCAGCTGAATGTTATCATTGATAGATGAAATTTCAATAGGAATATAGGAAAACACACTTTAAATTAGACTTAACAAGTCTCATGTACCAGTCTCAAATTTATTTTCATCATGGTACCACACTCCCCCCAGAAATCTGTTATCATGCAAAAAGATAACATATGTTTTAAATATGGTTAACTATTGGAGTTGCAGCTTCTTTTATTTCTTAAACAATTATGACAATATACCTTGAAGCTGTGAAAAATCTTCCTTTATGGAAACAGACTTTGTGAATTTGTCCATCATGTGCTTGTACAGCTGCTTCTGTCTCACCTGTTTCTTTGTTCCAAAAGTATACATGGCCTCCAGAGTCACCACTAATGATTAAGTCACCTTGCATCTAAACATAAAAAAGATCACTTATTACCTTGTTCATTTACATTTAAAAAGTTCATTGATATACACATAGAAATACATTCTAACATTTCAGAACAATTAAACTATTGCTATAAAAAATAAGGAGATGTGTTATGATTACCAATGAGACAACTATTCTCCAAAGCTCAAATGAAGTGGATGTAAGCAATAATGGGCAACCATTTGACCTTCAACAATGAGAGAAACCCATACTATATGGTTAGCAGATATTGTTGTTTATAAAACAAGAGTGCACATGCTGAAATGTCTCTCCTTTACTAATCATTGATATTATGTTGATAGTCCTAAAAATAAAGCTTTTATTACAACTGTCGCATAAACTAACATTAACCAAGAAAACTAAACATTAACCAATGAACCATGAAAATGAGGTCAAGGTCAGATGAACTATGCCAGGCGGACATGTACAGCTAACATTTTTTCCATACAACAAATATAGTTGACTGATTGCTTATAGTTTAAGAAAAACAAACCAAAACACAAAAGCTTAACTCTGGGGAATGAACCATGAAAATGAGGTCAAGGTCAAATAAAACCTGTGTGACTGACATATAGATCATAAAATATTTCAATACACCAAATATAGTTGACCTACTGCTTATAGTATAAGGAAAAAAGACAATCAATCAAAAACTTAACTTTGACCACTGAACCATGAAAATGAGGTCAAGGTCAGATGATACCTGCCAGCTTAACATGTACACCTTACAATCATTCTATACACCAAATAAAGTAGACCTAATTTGCATATAGTATAAGAAAAATATACCAAAACACAAAAACTTAACTATAACCACTGAACCATGAAAATGAGGTCAAGGTCAGATGACACCTGTCAGTTTGACATGAACACCTTACAGTCCTTCCATACACCAAACATACTAGACTTTTTTGCCTATAGTATCTGAGATATAGACTTGACCAACAAAACTTAACCTTGTTCAATGATCCACGATATGAGGATGAGGTCAAGTATAAAGTGTCTGACCGGCATGAGGACCTTGCAAGGTACGCACATACCAAATATAGTTATCCTATTACTTATAATAAGAGAGAATTTAACATTACAAAAAATTTTAACTTTTTTTCAAGTAGTCACTGAACCATGAAAATGAGGTCAGTCAAGGACATTTGACAGGTGACTGATGGAAACTTCGTGACATGAGGAATCGATATGCAAAGTATGAAGCATCCATGTCTTCCACCTTCTAAAAAATAAAGCTTTTAAAAAGTTAGCCAATGCTGCCGCAGCAGTTGCCGCCACCGGCCCCAGATCATTTTCTCTATGTCAAGCTTTCTTCGACCAAAGTCGCAGGCTTGACAAAAATCAAGAATATAGGACTGACAAAAAAATTAAAAGGATAGCATTTCAATTACTACAAATGGTCCACATTTGTTATTCACTTTCTTTGTTTTATCATACAATATAAAAAAAATCTCATGATTTTACTTACAAAGTTTTGAAGCTCCAATTGTTACAAACTCCCCTTATTTTAATTATATATAGATTAGATAGGGCTGTTTCATAAGACTCAAAACAACAATTACATTGTACCACAATTATTTCAAACTGGTTAGGTAATATTTCATTTATGGTACAAAACAAGCTGCCTTAAGATATTACTTTCATACCTAAACAAGAGAGCACATGCTGAAATGTCTCACCTTCTTTAACATTGAGCAATGAACCATAAAAATGATATCACGGTCAAATTAAATAAGCGAGACTGACATGTACATCCTAAAATATTTTCATACACCAAATTAACATGATCTTTTGCATACAGGTTTAGAGAAACAGACCAAAACACAAAAACTTAACCTTAACCACTGAAAATGAGGTCAAGGTCAGATGATACCTGCCAGTTGGACATTTACTCCTTACAATTAATAATTCCATACACAAAATATAGTAGATTTTTACTTATAGTATCTGAGATATGGACTTGACCACGAAAACTTAATCATGTTCACTGATCAATGAAATGAGGTTGAGGTCAAGTGAAAACTGTCTGACAGACATAAATACATTGCAAGGTATGCAAATAAAGTTATCCTATTACTCACAATAAGAGAGAAATTAAGAATACTAAAAACCTTTTTAGTCACTGAACCATGAAAATGAAGTCAAGGGCAATGGACATATGACAGACAGACACTTCATAAAATAAGGCATATGTATACAAAGTTAAGTACAAAGTATGCAGGTCTTCTTCTGAAATATAAAGCTTTTAAGAAATTTTTTAACGCTGTCCCTGCCACCAAATTATCATCCTTAATTTGAGCTTTCTGTATCAGAAGTCCAAGGCTCAACAAAAATCAATGGACAAACACACTGACAAGACTAAACCTTGAAGCCCATTTCACCTAAAGGCATGGTTAAAATAAGAAGATGTTTTGCTATTTAAAAAAAGATATCTATGGTCATCTCTGTCACACACAGATTTTTTGTATTGCTAAACAAATTCATCGATTTTAGGAAAAGTAAAAAAAAAATCTTTTAATTCATGTAATCACTGCTTTTCATTCTGAGATTTATAAAGATAATATAGTCATCAATGTATTTAACACCTACACTTAAGACATCAAAGAAACTTAAAATGGAAACATGTTGTAACTGTCAATGGCTTATTTACATACAACATGCAATGTCACAAAGGTAAAATTACATAAACACATCTATAAATTACAAATTGTCATCAAAATGTTCAAGTATGGCAATTATTAGAGTATTTATAAAGACAAATTTACCCAAAAATATTGATAACTTGATTGTGTTTTATTTGATTTATTCAGGTTGGTAGAAGTTCAAATTGTTCCAATACACCATTTGACAGTTTAGTTCAATGACTATAAAAAGATCAATCACTGTATTGTACTGTAGTAACAAATATTGTTCTAGACAGAAATGTAATTGTTATAATTAGCAGCAATCACATGTTATATGATACATTTTCAAAGATCTGTCACTTACAACATGAATGTAGTTTCATTATTTAAGCTTCTAGTTATCTATTTAAGGATTTAATTGAGAAAGTTAAATTGTTTTAATGGTTTACACCTGCAAGAATTTGGATAATTATGTAAATTTATATGTCAAGTAAAGTACTCAGTCAGTTGAAAAAGCCTCAAGCTGCAATCATATTTCTTACTTAATATCTAAAAGAGTTAATCTCTTCTGAATTATGTACCTTTCCTACCCTAAAAAATCAAAAAAATGTTTATGGCCTTGTTTTGCTAATTGTTTTTAAAACTATAATTATTAAAGTGAATATAATTTTGAGTGTGTACAACATAAAATAATTGTAACATGATTATAAGTACGGTTGATCACTTTGCACTTTAATGACTTGACTTATTTGCAGTTGCTTTGAATTTCTAACCAGATGAACAGTTTGATTTGAAAAAAAAACAAAATGAATTTGTCAGAATATTGAGTGACAGCAATAAGTTGAGAGGAACACTTATAATAAAGTGAATTATAATTAAAAAAAAAAATTGTTAGACATGTATAATAAAAGTGGAAACAAGCTTAGGTTTTTGTCTTGCCTCGAGGAAGTTGAAAAAAAGCAAGACTTGGGTGTGTTGTCTCCTGTGACAATGTATTAGTTTGAGATTTACCTGAAGGTCATTTTATAGAAACCACAAGTGGCAGGTCAATAATAGTTGAAATGCAGTTGTATAAGCATTGGCACATCATTTCTATGGAAATTATTTGGTCCCACCCCATCTCATGGTCTATTGACTTGAAATTTTAGTTAACATGTTAAGGTTTTGATTAGATCAGTTAAAGATGAACCACACCCTTTAAGTCAATGATATTTGGTACACAGTTGTATTAATATAAGCAGGTCTTATTATCATGGAGATGATATGGCCCAGCCCCTCATCATGGTTCTTTAAAAACTTTTGCATAGTTTACAAGTTAAGTTTAAGGGAACCACTATTGATAAGTCCATGGTAATTGGTTTGAAAGTTTTATAAGCATTTTCATTTCTCATTTCTCTGTTTCAACTATTCATTTCTTTGTGTTTTGTTCTTTATTTCATATTTTTCCTCAATAAAATATAAGTATACAGTAGATTCATTTGTTTGACCACTATAAGAGTACAGTTCATAACATTTTATACTTACTACTACAGAAAGAATTTGGTCTTGGCAGCCACTAAATATGCGTAAGCATTCAGATGTTTGTATGTTTACAAGCCTAAGTGTCCTGTAAATAAACAAGCAATAACAGATTATATGTGTACTAATTATATTCATAAATATAGTATGCTCTTATTTTGGCTGAAGATAAGAAATATGTTTACATATATAATCATTTAAGGTGACTTGATTGTAATAATTTGTCTCTACCTACTGCAGTTCATTCAAAATTCTGACCCAAAAGCAATTTGTTACATCAAATGAAATATAACTTATTTCTATCTTTATATAAATATTCATTATTTCTATTAGATTTATTTTTTTAATCTTTATCATTTATATTAGATTTGACTTCTTCTTTAAGGTTACTATGACAGGATACTGTACATTCTACATATATATTTATTGTAATAAATCATCTGAAAGTTAAGGTAGTAACTTTTGAATTGCTATAAAAATGTCAAAATTTTGTTTTTGAATAATCTCTTCTGACACATCATTTGTCTTTCTATTAAAACAAAGGTGTCTTTGTTAATTAAAATGGAAAATAACTATTGAAAAATATGTTTAGCTAAAATATGTTTTCTTTAAGTTGAAAATTCAAAGGGAGATAAGACAATCTAACTCAATATTTCAAATAATTAGGGGTGGTGGTGGTGGTGGTGGTGGAAAACAGTGGCGGATCCAGAACTTTCCCTAAGGGGGGGCCCGCTGACTGACCTAAGGGGGGCCCGCTCCAGTCATGCCCTGTATAATCAACCAAATTTTTCCCACGAAAGGGGGGGGGCCCGGGCCCCCCAGGGCCCCCCCTGGATCCGCCTATGGAAAAGGGGGGGATATAACATGTTTTAATTAAACTGCTTTGGTAATGGAACTCCACTTTTTAATTCTTGATCAATGCATTTGAAGGTCATAAAGTTGGAAACCTCCCCTTTATCCTGGATTGGCACCCCGTTGGATTCACCCCTGAAATGACTTCTTAAAATAAGCATATGAAGAAAAATGAATCCATCATTTCAAAGCATTGAAATCTAATAGGGTTGTTAGTATACTACTTTATTCTATCACTTGCACTTAGACGACTTGACCATGGTTCTTCTACAACAGTTTGTTAAGATCCATAATCAGTTGAAAGACAAACTGTAATTGGGTTAAAATTTTGAATAAACTGCTATAGGTTGAGAGAAAAATTAATAATCAAGTCAGACAACTATGATTTTCATATATAGAAAATTTTCAATTTCATAATTTAAATAAAGGGCTGCGCTTTAGCGTATGATACGCCCGTTGCTCTTTTAACTTGTCTTTTATGCTTTAAATGAATTATATGATCAACTAGAAATATATACACAAATCAAAAGGGATGTTACATTAATATATTCACCAAAGTTTCATAAAATCCCCCTTTTTTAAGTATAAAAATTCATTACTTAAGAAAACGTAAAATCTAAAATTTATAAAAATGGAAAGGGAGCTTATGTCAATAGATATAAACAATTTATCAAAGTTGCATAAAATTTTGTGAAAGTGTTAGTTATTGTCCCAAAATTGGAAAATCCCCCCTTTTTTAAGCATAAAAATTCATAACACGGAAATGTAAAATCTGAAAGTTTCATGGACATTGGTGAAAGCCTTTTTGAGTTATTGTCCGAAGTGTTGAAAATCCCCCTTTTTTTTATGAATAAAGCCCCATAAATCCAAAACTTAAAATCTGAAATTTATAAAAATTGAAAGGGAGCTTACATCAATAGATATAAACAATTCACCAAAGTTTCATGGACATTGGTGAAAGCCTTTTTGAGTTATTGTCCGAAGTGTTGAAAATCCCCCTTTTTTATGAATAAAGCCCCATAAATCCAAAACTTGAAATCTGAAATTAAAAAAAAAACGAAAGGGAGCTTACGTCAATAGATATAAACAATTCACTTAAGTTTCATGGAAATTGGTGAAAGTGTTTTTGAGTTATTGTCCGATGTGTGGACGACGGACGGACGGACGGACAGACGGACGGATGGACAACGGTATACCATAATACGTCCCGTCTAAAAGACGACAGGCGTATAAAAATCTCTTTACAAAAAAAAAACCAGACAATAAACAGTATAATCTGCTATCTTTTTATACATAATAATATTAATCGATAGCAAAAGTAAATTTTCATTTTCAAGAACAGACATGAAATAATGTAAAAGAAAAGAAGAAAAAAACAGCCATACAGATAAATTCGACAAGTTTTGTTTTGGCAATAATTATTAGTAGGAATATGCACATAGTTCCTTTGTATATTGACCTGATGAGTTAATTATCCTTTTTCAAAAGATTTTTAGTTTGCTCTTATGTTGTTTTTTACACTACTGTCCCAGGCCAGGGGAGGGTTGGCACCTTAAAACTAGTTTAACACAGTCACATTCTGTATGTGCATTTCCCAAGTCAGGAAACAATAACTCAGTGGTTGTCTTCTGTATATCATATTTGTTTTCCATTAATTATTTTGTACATAAATAAGGCAGTTACAGTTTTGTCATTTCTATTATTTTACATTTGTCTTTGCAGTGCCTTTTATAGCTGTCA
Source organism: Mytilus galloprovincialis (assembly GCF_965363235.1). NCBI lineage: Eukaryota > Metazoa > Mollusca > Bivalvia > Mytilida > Mytilidae > Mytilus > Mytilus galloprovincialis. The sequence continues at coordinate 90,085,917 of NC_134840.1, forward strand.
GACTATGCAGTATGGGATTTGTTAATTGTTGAAGACAGTACAGATTTGTATAAAATTGATACCAAAAAAAATGCGATAAGAATCTTTGTGTTGAATGAAAAGTTCTTTTCTGGACAGAGTTTCTGATTTTTCATTTTTCTATGAAAGTTAATAAACAAATATGTTCTCAGGAAAATATGCATTATATATATAAAAATTAAAATATGTGGTATAATGATAATCTCCCATCCAGGATGTTCTTTTTTTATAGTTTATGCTAAAAATTTAACTTCCTAAGGATGCATAACATAATGTAAAGACCAAATAACATTTGTCAGACATAATATTTGTTACAACTAATACATATACCAACTGATAGCTATTGACCAATTTTGCAATTTTATGTAATTGCTGAATTATTTTTGTAAGTTTAACAAACAATCTTTTAATAAAAGTATCTTCTGTACTCCTTTTTCACTTAATTGTCTGTAGAAAAAATGATAAAATACCTTGGTCAGACATAGCATTGATAGTATCAATGTATAGACAGAATAATTGGTATTGACAGTATGCCTTTCTGTTCATTAATGTGTTACAGTCTTGTTGATTTTTCAAAAGATCTGTTAATCAAATACATCTCTGTGGTAATAGGTAGACATACAGCAATGATGTCATCAACAAATTAAACAAGTTTTGTCTTATAAATATTGCTGCCATTTGCCAAGATGTGAGGTTCCAATATTAAAACAATGTTATATTTTTCCAAGCCTCAATTAACTACAAGAATTCTTATATGAATATTCATTTCAAATATTTCTATTTACATTTGCACTCAAAAATTGATTTTTGCTTTAAACTCGACTTTTGTTATGTTTTTTCTGCAATGTCATATTTTGAGGCAATTCTCTTCAAATTACACTGATTTCACCTCATTTTGTTTCGACTATCCTATGTTATAGGCCTTGATCCAAAGCAGTTTTGTTATGTCATATCTTAATGTTTATGTCATTTTGAGAACCATTTATTCACTTCTATTTTAGAACTTGATATATTGTATTATACACATGACTTTTGTTTAAGACTGTGTACAGCCCTCTAGAAATCTTTTGGTTATTTTTGTTGGTGTCACATTGAGATATATACTCGACATCTCGTTTATTTATATCATAGTGAAATATTACACATGTAACTGTAAACATTTGTTTTATCAATGTGACATAAAAAATAATTGATTTTTGCTTCACAACAATATATTTTGAGTTTGTTTGCGCATGTTCACTTTTTTTAATGATAATGATAAGATATTTTCCCTTTCTAGAATTTCTCTACCTATCTATAACAGTTTCTGTAAAAACAAATCAAAAGGGATAAAAAATAGTCTTTTCATATAAGGGATGAATGGTAGATTGAAATCATATTGACCTCATTATAAATTTTATTTTCTGGTCACTTAAACTACTTCAAGATTCTCTATATGAACTATAGTTTCCAAAAATGCAAATAAATGAGAATTAAAAAACCTTCAAGGGCGATAACTTTGTAAAACATGGATTGACAATTTTCGTCATTTCTCATATTTGTAGATTTTACTTTGTTGGTCATTTTGACTGTTAAAAGATTATCTCTGTCTATCAAATTTTCTGCAAATAAATGTAAAATAATAAATCAAGAGCAATAACTTCTGCAAGTGCACAATTGACAATATAGGTCATGCAGATCATTAACCATTCAATTTTCTCTTTTTTACTTTTCAAATTTTCTCTAATTACGATTCAAAGTTTCTGTTTGTCTTATGTATTTCAAAAAATTTGCACATGATAAAAAACAGATAACAAAAGCCTAAATTATTTCATGTTTCTATTAATTTGATTAAAACTCATGTCATTTATTTGACTTGTTCTATAGCAGGGTTGTCAAACCTCCAAAGTTCTCTTAGACAAATTATTCAATAGGTGATTGTCATAGAAATTATTTTTGTAGAGTCAATATTTCTTTGAATAATCAGCTAATTAAAGGTAACAGCAAAAGTCTCACATTTAACTTGGAAAAAACACACGGACTATAGTTAGTCCAATTTTACATGACAAACAACTACCGGTACTTACTTAAAGACAAACTATGGTGAAAGACTAGAGGGAGAAAAAGAAGATTAGGCTTTAGGTCTTGAGAATACTTTTCAAAAGGAGATTCACATTTTAAAAATAATTTTGTGATGAAGGCTTAACCAACCAAGATATTGAAACTGACACTAATGTTGTTTAAATCTTGCCAGCAATGTTTCCATCTGTTGATGATTTGTATGTATAAATTTAGATTTAGTCTTCTCATATCTGAGGGGTGTTAGCCAAAGATGTGAGAGACTATATCTGATTATTACATAGAAATTATAAATAATGATATATAAGTCTCCATGTTGAAGACGGTAGCTTGACCTTAAATGGTTTACTTTTATAAATTGTGACTTGGAAGGAGTTGTTTCATTGGAACTCATATCACATCTTCCTATATCTATTTTCTCTTTTCTCTATTTCTTAAATGAGCAATCAGTTTTGATAAAACAAGAATAGTGTCATTATTTTATTCAATTTCAAGATGTATCTAACATTTTCAGAAGATGTTTCATAGTTTTGGATTTGGAATGAAATCATAACTGATCTGTCATCAAATGGGTAACCTTATCATGATTGTACATGCATGGCAATTTGATGTACTATCTGGTCTTTCTCTAGTTTAAGGTGGCCTTAACCTAACACAACAGGGAGATAACACTGTAAAATCAGTTAAGCGTTTTAATAACACTCTATTGTTAAGGAAATATTAAACTTCTCAATGATCAAAATAAGTGTTTGTCAAACTGTTATCTATCAAACCATTTTTTTGGAGAAAATAATTGGTTCAAGTTTTCTGAAATTTTTATATTTTTTTCAAAGGGTCAAAGTAAACATTTTGTCCAAATTTTATGAAAATTAAACCAAATTAATTTTAGTCAAGGTGTTGGGTACCACCTTAATTGCCAAATTCAGTGATTTTTGCTGATAAATGATAACACTTCTAGGTTTATATCTCCTATTAGCTACAACTAATGAAATAATTTATTTGAGTGACAAACTCCAGATGTTATGAGAATTTGTGGTCTGTGGTTTACACAACAGGAACTATAATATGATGTCAATATAACCTCATGTGATATCCAATCAGAAGTCATTACCAACTTGACTGGTAGAGACTGCTCTACATGTCACCTAGCTATTGTATTCAATCTATATTCTAACATTCTTTATATGTCAGTTTGTTAACACTGAGTCCCAAAATATGACATGGATTTTTATGAACTACCAGATTAATAGTTGCATTTAACATGGTATTCTTTTTATGAATTCAACTATATATATTTATAAAAACAAAAACAAAAACCTGCACCAGGTAGTCAAAATTCAAAAGTTACTAATAATATTATTGGTAAAAAACATTGCTATAGTGCCTAACAAGATTTTGTGAGGTAGACGAAATTGACCTTTAAACGATCGTATTGACTTTTTTGCTCCAAAAATAGGTAAATCGGACATATTTTGACTTTATTTAATGACTACCTTAGTTTGGGATTAATTGTAATTAGCATGTTCCTATGAGACTGAAAAATGTTTTTTTTTTGTAAGATGAATAATAGTTTTACCTGGCGTAGCCGTGTGTAAAGTGTATTTTGGCTTTTCTCTTCGAAAAATGACTTGTTTATTGGAACAAAATGTCATATTTGTAAACTTTTTTCTGTTTTTCTCTGCAATTGACTATTAAAAAATAATCTATCTACTGTGTATTTGGAAAATTTTGTGAAAATAGGAGAATTGTCAATTCTTACCTTTCATACCTATACTTTCATTGATAAAACATAACATGGACTCATCCAGTGTCCAGTTTGAAGGTCATTTTAGTTACTGTCACATTCATGCACGTTCTGATTTAATAAATAGTCATGTATGTAAAGCATAAACAGTTTGAAGGTAAACTAATAATAACTTAACCCAATCAAATTGCGTAATATTCAATAACAATGACCGGTCCACATTATAATAAGTGATAGGGGTAAACTGGGTAGGGAGAAAATGTAAGATATTCAAAATTTATTTGTTTGTTATAACGAATAAAAATTTGTCAACCAAAAGTTTTGCTATAATTTCATAAACATGTCGTTCTGTATTATAACAGTTTTTGGATCTTTCATTTATGTATTTAAGGCCATACAAAGTTTGGGCTTCAAAAGTCCACATAATTATTGACTTTATACAGAAAATTTGTACTTTTAAAACATAACATGTTTCCAAAAACAATACGTTACTACAGAGTAAAATCATTTCTCAAAACACTGCAAAAATTTTCATTTCGATTGGTACATAAGTATTCTCATAAAGTGCGTTAAAATAAACAGTGGTATAGCAAACATCGCATTCCCTCACAAAATCTTGTTAGACACTATAAGAAGTATCTTTAGAGGGAAGATTCTAAGAGCTTTTTCAGAATTCTAAAATGAAAATAACACTATGAATTTGGTGGGTCCAAAGCTCTTCCCAGGATGAACCTTCATAAAAACCATGGATGTATTAGACCTTGAATATGTGATGAGCTTTTAAACTAACAGGAATATAAAAAGAATAGCTACCCGGTAAATCCATCAAGGTTAACTTTGCCTGAGGGAGTTAATTTGGAACCTAAGTTTCCTAATAATTTCTAAATTTAAGAAAGGTATGACCACTATGTTATAAATCATGTCAGTACCAAAGTACTGATGAACTACCATAAAAGCCTAGCAGTCCAACAGTACCAGTATCAACCCAGTGAAATGAAATTACCTGTACACTTTATCAGTTTGTTTGACTTTGTCAAAAGCTGATCTAGAAAAGGAGGGAGACCACTGACTGCCAAAGAGGGGCACACTCCAGTCATGCTTCAGTGATTTGTTTAATAATGAACTAAATATTTCCCAGAAAAGGGGTACAGGCACCTACCCCCTAAATCTGCCTCTGTATGTGTGTATGAAGCACAGTCTAGGTCCATGATTGGTCAGAATGGTATTCAGAACAAAAATCTGATTGATTGATTGTTAGTGTTAAATGGCACTACCAACACTATGGCCACAACATTCAGTTTTTAATGTGTGCACAGTACTAATCACCTGCCTTCTGCAAAAAAATTGACAATCCTATTCTATGAAGATTACAGTTGATCTAACCTCAAGTGCAGGGTTCAAACTCACAGACTAAGTGTTGACTGACTTGAGATATATGAGATGAACTATGTACTTAGACCACTCAGCAATTGCAATAGGGGGATGTAAAATACTAAAGGTTCATAGCATTCAACTTGTTACTATGTTCTGCGCATAATTTTTAACGGATACAAGATAAATTTTGATAGAGGACAGACCAATATAATTTTATGCGATCCTAATTACAAAAGCAATATTCAATACAAGTATGTATGTGTTCTATGTTCTTTTTTTAAGAACCAACTTTAATATCTCTTAAAATTGTTGGTAAAACCAACCTGGTGCTTACACAATGAAATAAATAACAAATATATCCTGAATGCCAAGATACAACTATCCATCAAAACCAACAACAAAAATATGAAAACAGATAAGCTAGGAAAAGAACTTCTTGAAACTATTCAAAATGTTTTGCGCCTGTCCCAAGTCAGGAGCCTCTTGGTTGTTAGTCTTGTATATTTTTTAATTTTAGTTCATTTATCTGTTTTGGAGTTTAATGTGTTGTCTATTTTCACTGAACAAGTACAAATTTTATTTAGGGGCCAGTTGAGGATCATTTCCGGTACAGGATTTTTATAATTAGTGGCCTTGTGGCTGTTGTCTGCTCTTTGGTCAGGTTGTTGTCTCTTTGAAATATTCACCATTTCCATTTTAAATTTTGTAAAACTGATTTTTAAGTAGTTCTGCATAATTTGGTTTTGATGGTAGATTTTTGTTAGTCTCCCTTCATTTTATTTACTACCTTCAAGATTTTATATCATAATTCAAAGCAGACTATTCCCATAACTCATGTCACCTCTGCATTTCCTTTGCTGCTTGAATTGGTGTTATTGTGATGCTGTTTCATTGATATTACCCCACTCATGTCTTATTTTTTTTCAAACTAATGTTATAACAAGAATGTGTCCTTAGTACACAGATGCCCCACTCGCATTATCATTTTCTATGTTCAGTGGACCCTGAAATTGGGTCTAATTTGGCATTAGAATTAGAAAGATCATATCATAGGAAACATGTGTACTAAGTTTCAAGTTGATTGGACTTCAATTTCATCAAAAACTACCTTGATTAAAAACATTAACCTAAAGCAGGACAGACGGATGGACGAATGAACAAACAGACAAATGGACGCACAGACCAGAAAACATAATGTCCCTCTGCTATCTTAGGTGGAGCATAAAAAGGTAAATCTAATCCAATAGAAACTATTTCCATTCTCTGTAAAGACAGTAGGAATTGTCAGATTTAAGTTTAATAGAATTATATGACAAAGATTCATCAATGAATCATTAAAGTAATTAAGAATGAAGGTGGAGGTCATGTATGGCTATAATAAATATAAAACACATGTTCTAATACATATGAATTAAAATTTCAAATAAAAACAAGAGGTTCAGACCAAAACATACCAATCATATAAATTTCACATCAACTTTAGGATAATTGCTTGTCTGGACAATATATTTAAAAGAGACATAATTTGAGTCCAAATGATGTGCTGGTCACTGCACAACCTTCAACAGAGAGTAAAATCCATACTGTAGTAGTCAGTAAAAGCCAAAACAATAATAGAAGAAAATCACCAATTCAGAAAATGCTATCAGAAATTCTTTCTCTAAATCGTTCTATGTTATGAAAATCTAAATATTCTAAATAAGTAAAATCTAGATCACCTAACAGATGAGAAAGATGATCAGTTACTACAGATTAATAAAATAAAACTGCATCAAGGGAGATAACTAGAAAGCTGTCATGCTATAATAAACTCTTCTTAAGAAAAGCAGTTTCATTCACCTTCAAATAAACTTAACGTGTACTGAAAATTAATTGTAGACAATTAAATTAAAACTTCAATCTAACTGAACCATATCTTTTTTTAACTTTTAAATATTTTTTTGTTTAATTGCATTTGGTTATAGATGCAAAATATACTTGGAGATAATGTCTTTTTAATCACATATACTTTTGTGTTGCTCAAGTAGCTCTATTTGTATCTCTCACAACGTACACTCTTCATCAGAGTTCTAATGTCCCCTCTGTTGCACATGTTTTATCTATCTAGGGGCAATGAAAATTTAAAATAACTTTTTTTGTTGTTGTTTTTAAGACAATTTATAGATAAAAATCATGCACAGGGGGACAAAAAAGTTTTTTTTACTGTATACTTAAAGGGCATAACTTGTAGTATGTTATAGTTTATAAAACAAGAATGTGTCCTCAGTACACAGATGCACCATCCACACTATCATGTTCTATGTTCAGTTGACCGTGAAAATGGGATAAAATCTCTAATTTGGCATTAAAATTAGAAAGATCATATAAAGAACATGTGTACTTAGTTTCAAGTTGATTGGAGTTCAACTTCATCAAAAACTACCTTGACCAAAAACTTTAACCTGAAGCAGGACAGACGGATGAACAGATGAACAGACTGACGAACAAAAGGACGCACAGACCAGAAAACATAATGCCCATAAATGGGGCATACAAATTGTACCTGTGAGATTCCTAACAAAGGCCATTTTCCATAAATCTAATATTTCCAAGTAACATAATTCTGTTAGAAATAGTTCATTGAACATCATTATAAAACTTGTCCATTATATTGCTGATATTAACCTATAGTATAAGTTTTATAAAAATCTAGCAAGAATGAGAGAGCAGATAGAGGCATACTTGACATTTCCATGTCTACCACACTGTATTGGTGATAGAAGTCATGTAAAAAATGTTAAAATAGTAAAGTTTGTTGTAAATTCTGTGGATAAATGTTTTTTCATTCATTTTTATACATAAATAAGGCCGTTTACATTTGTCATTTGGGGCCTTTTATAGCTGACCATGCAGTACGTGCTTTGCTTATTGTTGAAAGCTGTACAGTGACCTATAGTTGTTAATTTCTGTGTCATTTGGTCTGTGGAGAGTTTTATCTTATTGGCAATCAAACCACATCTTCTTTTTATATTTATAATTGTGTATGCCAGACATGTGTCTCATTTATCATATATAGCCATATGGCAAAAGTATATTTCATTATTCATTATTATAAATGTATGTCCCATTAAGCCTTTGTAAATAGTTTCAAGCAACACTACACATATTTAAACACAATTTGAGATGCTAGCCTATATAACTCACATGTCACTGGACCCTGATACAAAGCAGTCTCCATCACATGACACACTGTTAACTGCTGCTGTATGACCCCTGATAACCTTCCACTGGATCAATGTCTGTCTAAACCATACCCGGACAGTCTTATCATATGATCCAGAAATTCTGAAACAAATATAAATTTATGTTAGAAGTAAAAAAAAAAAAAATGAATGAAATAATTATGAAAAAGCTTTTGAAAAAGTTTACCGACATTCCATGAAAGTTATAAAAAGTTATTTTGTTCTTAAAATCTTAAGCCCTATTTTAATGTAAACTAGAGGTCAAAAAGAGCCAGTGTACCTCACCTTGGTCTATGTGGATATTGAATAAAGGACACTCTCCAACATTGTAGACTATATTCATGACAGAAATCTATGTTTGATTGATCCTATATTGCTAATCATTTAGTCTGTTTACGGTAGATTCTTTATATTCTTTATTTTTTGCTCAAAACACAAATGAGGGTATATCAAGTATGTGTTCATAAAACGTAGATGCCCCACTTGCACATATTCAGTTGACCGTGAAATTGGGGTAAAAACTTTTTCTCTTCTAATTTTGGCATCAGAATTAAAAAGATCATATCATAGGGAACATGTGTATTAAGTTTCAAGTCTATTGGACTTCAACTTCCACAAAAACTACCTTGACCAAAAACATTAACCAAATTCTTAACCTGAAATGGGACAGATGGACGAAAGAAGGAATGGGCACACAGACCGAAAAACATAATGCCCCTAAGTGGGGCATAAAAAATACTCATTCAAAGGTAATCATTCCTATAAAGAATAACAGTTTACTAACTATATCTTGTCTTACTGATTATTGTTGTATTTTAAAGTGTCTATTTATCTGTTATAGTTTTTATCATACAAGGAAATTGGTAAAAATTGTCATAAGAGGGCAATAATTTCCACAATGCAGACTTATTTGTGTACCAGTTACTTGTCTTGCTGATCATTTTTGCAAAATAAAGTTTCTCTTTATCAATTATAGTTTTTAAGATAATAGGTTAAATTTAAAACTAGAGGCTCTCAAGAGCCTGTGTCGCTCACCTGTTACTGTATTTACTGATTTCGGACATCTTGGATGGTAGGCGGGGTCATTAGACACTTTTTTAAAATAGATACCCTAGTAATGATTGTGGCCAAGTTTGATTAAATTTGGCCCATAGTTTTAGAAAAGAAGATTTTTGTACAAGTTACAAAATGACAAAAAGTTAATTAATGTTGACTATAAAGGACAATAACTCCTTAAGGGGTTCTCTGACAATTTTGGTCATGTTGACTTATTTGTAGATCTTACTTTGCTGAACATTATTGCTGTTTACAGTTTGTCTCTATCTATAATAGTATTCAAGATAATAGCCAAAAACTGCAAAATTTCCTTAAAATTACCAATTTTAGGGCAGCAACCCAACAATAGGTTGCCAGATTCGTCTGAAAATTTCAGGACAGATAGATCTTGACCTGATCAACAATTTTAATGCTTAGGTTTTAAAGATATAATCCAAAATATACATTTTACCCCTGCGTTCTATTTTTAGCCATGGCGACCATCTTGGTTTGATGGCCAGGTCATCGGACACTTTTTTAAACTAGGTACCCCAAGGATGATTGTGGCCAAGTTTGGTTAAATTTGGCCCAGTAGTTTCAGAGGAGAAGATTTTTGTAAAAGTTTACGGACGACGGACGAAGGACGACGGACGCCAAGTGATGAGAAAAGCTCACTTGACCTTTCAGGTCAGGCGAGCTAAAAAAGGGAAAATTTGTCATTTAAGGATTAATAACTCCCATAAGAAGTTGTCTGACAGTTTTGCCGTATATTTACAACTGGTAAAGCTCAACATCCTGAACATTTTTGATCATGTCTGATTTATCTTATTCATAACACTTTTCCAAATAAAAGACAAAACTGGCATTTTGTGCCCCTATGTTCTATTTTTAGCCATTTTCATCATCCAACAAATTTTTAAAACTAGATGTCCCAATAATAATTACAGCCAAGTTTGTTTCACTTTGACCCTGTAGTTTCAGAGGAGAAGAGTTGTGTAAATCAGAGGAAAAGATTAGTGTAAAAGTTAAAGAGGATTACGACAATGCCAAGTGATCAGAAAAGCTCACTTGGACTTGAAAAGCAAGGTGAGCTAAAAACAAGATCAAATAAATAGTACAACAAAAATATATCTTATTATTATATTAAAAATTAATCCTTAACTATCATAATCTTTGCCTTGGTGCACCTATCATTGGAACCAAATATACCACAAAAACCCTGAAAGAATCTTAAATAATTATTTTTTCTTAAATTTCTGCTATTAAGGAGGGGTGGTGTATAATTGCTGCAATATATATATGATGGTTTCAAACTACACCTTATAAGTAATTTTTGTCAAATTGTGTTTTGTTTTAAATATTAATTCTTTTATTTTATATAGTACAATAATCAATAACATACATATATTCTGGCCCAATGTATAAGCATGAAACACAATCTGTATGTTTAGCAAGTACTGTCCTTTTCTCAAATGTACGCAAATCCCATACCTGAAAAGCAGAGAAATAAATAGTTTGAAGAACTAGTTTCGATACTTTCATAGCAATCTGAGAAATCGTAAATTAAACTATAATTGTAAACTTTGTCATATTTCAACCTTTATGATAAGTTAGTGTGAAAAAAAAAGTAAAATCACAAAGGAAAATTCAAAACGGAAAGACCCTAATCAAATGGCAAAATCAAATGATAAAACACATCAAACGAATGGACAACAACTGTCATATTCCTGACTTGGTGTAGGCATTTTCAAATGTAGAAAATGGTGGATTGAACCTTGTTTTATAGCTAGCTAAACCTCTCACTTGTATGACAGTCGCATCAACCTCCATTATATTTACAACGATGCAAGAAGAAAACAGATATAATAGTTGTTTCAAGGTCCATAAGACCAATGTTTGTAGGGATGAGAGTTGGAGATAACCACCACAAGTTATCAGTTAATATCATCACCAGGAACCAAAAACAATAATATTAATTGCAAATCCATTCTTTTTCAATTACCTTTCGCTGTTGTGCAAATATTTTACATGAAATTCAACGAAAAATAATGTCAGATTACTTTTTGCCCTCAGAAAAGTAATAACTTAACAGTCACTATTCAGAGGGATGCATAGAATACTACCCCTTTAGTAATGTAAATTGATTACAATGAAATATTTTTGGCACGATGAAACTGCATTGAAAAAAAAACATCATAGCTTAATCAAATTCCATTCAATTTTAGAAAAAAACATCATAAAAATCAAATTCCATTCAATTTTCGAGAAAAACATCATAAAAATCAAATTCCATTCAATTTTAGAAGCACAGACCCCAGATCAGTTGCAATTACTAAACTGATCATGGCAGAAATAATTACAATGGGATGAGAGAGAAAACTTATAAACGTACAATGCATGCACCAACAGAGAATAGGACTTAAAAGCAGATTAAATGACAGAAAAAACATATATATAGGTGAAACAGTGATTAAATCAATACGTGAGACACTTCTGAATCCAAGAAAAGAGAGTACAAAAATGTAATGCAGCAAATTCTTGATAAGAGCATTTCTAAACACAACTGATTTGGGAATGTCAATTAGGTTTTGGCTTCAAACATTGTTCTTTTAACCTTCTTTATTTTGTATTTCCTCAATCAACCTTGCTTTTCATTTTGTTTCCTAAACTCATACAAAAAGACTTTATTTTCCCTTTGATGAACATGTATTGCATATTCCTATTGTTAATGTACTTACAATGATGGTTGTATCCCATGATCCTGTAAGTAGTGTGTTGCCCTCAAACTGTAAACATCTAATACCTCCCTAGAAAGTAAATAAAATCTTGATCAACAGCTGACAATGAAAATTACATTAACCAAAGTTTTTTGCCAAAACAGTTAAAAAACAATTTTTTGTCTTGGAAAACATGAATTATCTATCAGTTATAACTGGCTTTCAGTAATACAAGTAATCTTAGATTGGTGCTTTATGTATAATTTTGTTTTTTATGAGCTTCCTGAGGATCTGATGAGGCAAGCCCTTTCCAAATGATTTCTACAGTTTGTACTCAAGTTGTGCTGTTTCACCATTGTCCCCTTTAGGGGAGGGTTAAGTTGCTTATTCTTTAGTTTTCTATGTTGTGTCATGTGAACTATTGTTTGTCTGTTTGTCTTTTTCATTTTTAGCCATGGCGTTGTCAGTTTATTTTCGATTTATGAGTTTGACTGTGGTATCTTTCGTCCCTCTTTTAAGTGCCAACAAACATGTTTAACCTTCATTGGTTCTATCTATCATCTTTCAGTGCAGGAATATGGTTGCATGGTTCATAACATACTTCAGATTAGACATTAAAATTACACTTTAAAATATAAGTTACCTTGTGGCCATAAAATTTGTGAATGCTTTTGCCACTTCTGATATCCCATAACCTGATGGTCCTATCTAATCCTGCTGATATAAGTCTCTTCTTGTCAAAATGTACACATAAAATGGAATTCAAATGACCCTACAAAAAGATTAATATAATATTACTGTGCTAACTATTGGAAAATATTATAAACAGTCCTTTAAACTGTACATCTGGTAAAAACTTTATGCTGATATAAACAAGAATGTGTCCACAGTACACGGATGCCCCACTCACACTATCATTTTCTATGTTTAAAGGACTGTGAAATTGGAATAAATTCTCTAATTTGGCATTAAAATTAGAATGATCTTATCAAAGGGAACATGTATACTAAGTTTCAAGTTGATTGGACTTCTACCTTATCAAAAACTACCTTGACCAAAAACTTTAACCTGAAATTTGCACTATCATTTTCTATGTTCAGTGAACCGTAAAATTGGGGTCAAAACTCTAATTTGGCATTTAAATTAGAAAGATCATATCATAGGGCACATGTATACTAAGTTTCAAGTTGATTGGACTTCAACTTCATCAAAAACTACCTTGACCAAAAACTTTAACCTGAAGCCAAAAACTTTAACCTGAAATTTGCACTATCATTTTCTATGTTCAGTGAACCGTAAAATTGGGGTCAAAACTCTAATTTGGCATTTAAATTAGAAAGATCATATCATAGGGCACATGTATACTAAGTTTCAAGTTGATTGGACTTCAACTTCATCAAAAACTACCTTGACCAAAAACTTTAACCTGAAATTTGCACTATCATTTTCTATGTTCAGTGAACCGTAAAATTGGGGTCAAAACTCTAATTTGGCATTTAAATTAGAAAGATCATATCATAGGGCACATGTATACTAAGTTTCAAGTTGATTGGACTTCAACTTCATCAAAAACTACCTTGACCAAAAACTTTAACCTGAAGCCAAAAACTTTAACCTGAAATTTGCACTATCATTTTCTATGTTCAGTGAACCGTAAAATTGGGGTCAAAACTCTAATTTGGCATTTAAATTAGAAAGATCATATCATAGGGCACATGTATACTAAGTTTCAAGTTGATTGGACTTCAACTTCATCAAAAACTACCTTGACCAAAAACTTTAACCTGAAATTTGCACTATCATTTTCTATGTTCAGTGAACCGTAAAATTGGGGTCAAAACTCTAATTTGGCATTTAAATTAGAAAGATCATATCATAGGGCACATGTATACTAAGTTTCAAGTTGATTGGACTTCAACTTCATCAAAAACTACCTTGACCAAAAACTTTAACCTGAAGCCAAAAACTTTAACCTGAAATTTGCACTATCATTTTCTATGTTCAGTGAACCGTAAAATTGGGGTCAAAACTCTAATTTGGCATTTAAATTAGAAAGATCATATCATAGGGCACATGTATACTAAGTTTCAAGTTGATTGGACTTCAACTTCATCAAAAACTACCTTGACCAAAAACTTTAACCTGAAATTTGCACTATCATTTTCTATGTTCAGTGAACCGTAAAATTGGGGTCAAAACTCTAATTTGGCATTTAAATTAGAAAGATCATATCATAGGGCACATGTATACTAAGTTTCAAGTTGATTGGACTTCAACTTCATCAAAAACTACCTTGACCAAAAACTTTAACCTGAAGCCAAAAACTTTAACCTGAAATTTGCACTATCATTTTCTATGTTCAGTGAACCGTAAAATTGGGGTCAAAACTCTAATTTGGCATTTAAATTAGAAAGATCATATCATAGGGCACATGTATACTAAGTTTCAAGTTGATTGGACTTCAACTTCATCAAAAACTACCTTGACCAAAAACTTTAACCTGAAGCCAAAAACTTTAACCTGAAATTTGCACTATCATTTTCTATCAGTGAACCGTAAAATTGGGGTCAAAACTCTAATTTGGCATTTAAATTAGAAAGATCATATCATAAGGAACATGTGTACTAAGTTTCAAGTTGATTGGACTTCAACTTCATCAAAAACTACCTTGACCAAAAACTTTAACCTGAAGCGGGACAGACGGACGAACGAACAGACGAACGAACGAACGAACGAACAGACGGACGAACGGACGCACAGACCAGAAAACATAATGCCCCTCTACTATCGTAGGTGGGGCATAAAAAACTAAATTTGAGGTACTTTTTAGAAATTCCCTATCATAATGACTATGTATGTAAAGTTACAAATGGATGCAACTATAACTTCATCATAAACTACCTCGACCAAAAACTTTAACCTGGCAAAGAGCTGTTTCACACAATCTCATTTTCATGTTCAATGAACCATGAAATGAGGACCAAAACCTAAATTTGAGGTACTTTTTAGAAATTCCCTATTATAATGACTATGTATGTAAAGTTACAAATGGATGCAACTATAACTTCATCATAAACTACCTCGACCAAAAACTTTAACCTGACATGGGACAGACGGACGAACGGACGAACGAACAGACGAACGAACAGACGAACGAACAGACGGACGAACGGACGCACAGACCAGAAAACATAATGCCCCTACTACTATCGTAGACGGGGCATAAAAAGAAGTTGGTATGTAGCAGGTATTTATTGTGCAATGACCCATTAGTACATGTATTGTTAAAACTAATGAATATCTGATCACTCATGCATTTAAAGTCAACCTAGATGCTGAGCTTGCACAAAAAATTAATAGCTATTGTCTCTTCTCCCCCGGTTTCAACAGCATGCTTTTTGGGGATATTTTGGTCCACTATGGGATATTCTACTGTAGAACTTCATTATAAGCAGGTAAAAACATATAATGTTGTTGGGGTTCTTAACTCTGATAATTATACTCATCAACTGAATAGGTCTTTCAATCATGATTTTATATGATACATGAACCTTCAGATGTTAACCCTTGTACACAGATTTGTTTATTGGAACATAGATGATGTCCTTACTTCCATATTTCATTTTCAAGGGACATAACTGAAGAACATAACTTGTGTATAAGTTTCATAACATTTGGTTGAGGCAAAATTAAGTTTGGGAATGGAAACAAAAATTCAGCAATTTTTCATTTGTAAATGGGCATAGTAATTTTATTCAAAGTTGGTGTTTTTCTAAAATTGTTTAACATTTCTCAACATTTCTCAACAGTTTTACATTTTTACTTTAATATTTCATCCCTTATTTTTATTAACTTTGTATTTACATTGTATCATAGATCAAATTTATTCATTCATTGTGTTTATTTTAGTCTTTTTATTTTTTTGATTGAGTTAAGTCATTCCAAATGATATTTTATAGTGTGTCTTTCTATTTGGTGATGTTATACTACTGTTTCAGAAAAGGGAGAAGGTTTGGTACCATTAAAACGTTTAAACCCTCTGCAATTGTTTGCACCTGTCCTAAGTCAGGAATCTGATGTTCAGTGGTTGTCGTCTGTTTATGTGGTTCATAAGTGTTTCTCGTTTTTTATATAGATTAAACCATTGGTTTTTTCCGTTTGAATGGTTTTACACTAGTAATTTTTGGGGCCCTTTATAGCTTGCTATTTGGTGTGAGCCTAGGCTCCCTGTTGAAGACTGTACCGTTGGCTTCAGGCAATAGAACAATGAGCTGATCTTCATACCATATAACGATAATATCCTGTGCAATAGACCATGGAACAAAAAATGGCACAAAAATAATAATATA
Organism: Mytilus galloprovincialis; assembly: GCF_965363235.1. Taxonomy (NCBI): domain Eukaryota; kingdom Metazoa; phylum Mollusca; class Bivalvia; order Mytilida; family Mytilidae; genus Mytilus; species Mytilus galloprovincialis. Next base: position 90,102,433 of record NC_134840.1, read on the forward strand.
GAAATATTAATAAAACAGTAAAATACTCTTTATAAGGTAATAAATAAATCTATGTTGTATTAGGTAGAAGATAAACCAACCCTTGCCATATTCAGTACAATTCAATATTATTACCCATGCTGTATAACAACTGTATTGCTTGTTTTAGTTAATTACAGTGGCAATTTTATTTCGCAGAAGTAACATTTTTTTAAAAGTGTAAATAAAACACATTAATCACTAATTTACCTGTAGCCTCCTAACTCGTTTGACACTTTTCACAATACCCATGTATCTTGGCATCTCAAAAGGTCTAGGTGTTTTATCATCAGTATCTTCCATTTGTCTCCATTCTAACTTCATACTTGGCATTGATTTACCCTAAATTAATTAATGATATATCAAATTAAAGCTCTCAACTTTTTCAAGATTTTTGTGCACAAATTTCACCAAATAAACTGTGACTTTTAAAAGATGGAATAATGACAATTAAAGTGGTGCTTTTTTGTATATAGTGATTATGTGTAATGAAATATAAGAAATATAACCATTATACTTTTTCTTTTTCATTAAAGCAGTTCTGGTAATCCAACATTTCTCACTTAGTATCGATGCATTATACATATTCTTGACTCAATCCAAGTTTTAATAATGTTAAACTATGATTCTAGGTCACTTTGTACCAAATAAGTTACCATAGACCATTACATCAATTTGTAGAATTTTTTTGTATTATACATGAGTAAAATATTATTATAATACCATCTGCAACAATTTAATGAAATTTATTAAATCTTCTTGGAGAAGTGAATTGGTCTGTTTAATGAATATATATATATTACCAGTATGTCTCTTGCTTGTATTAAATCAGTTCTAATATCAAATGCTGTTTCATCTGTTTTCTTCTCTGTGTCAACATTTCTCATTTGGTCTGGTACAAACGTACTAAAATTTAAAGTAAACTGCTACTGAGAAAAAGGTCATATTAAATATTTTTTTCATTTATGAACCTGAACAAGAGTAACTACTGTAAATTCAGAAATTATTGCGTGCATTAATTATTGTGATTTTGTCACTTCAAACTATTTTAATTTTCCGATATTGAGGAAAATCCTTTTATTTCATATACAAAATTTCAAAATGTAAGTTTAAATTATTCTGATTATAACCCTGTTGCATTTTTTGCAATAATTAAAACATTGCAATAATTTCTGAATTTACAGTATAGTGAAGGGATGCCAAAGAAACAGATAAAGGAAAATGGTATGAATTAAGTCAGAGTGAAGGTTATATCATACTGTAGTCTATATTGTGATCTTAAGTTAGTCTTTCTATCTGGAAATTGCAATCTGATCAATCAGCTACCACATTTTTTCACTGAAGAAACAGTATTTGTATAACAAAAACTTCCTTCTATTGATAAAGCTTCTTTTTTTTTTTAAATTTGCTCACATGATAAGAAAGAAATAATCAACATACAATGGATAATAATTGTATTTTTGATTATGTGATTACTAAAACTGTTTAACAGTAAGTTTCTACTGTAAAATTCACAATTGTTTCTGCAAATTATCACAGTTTTATGATTGCCTAGCCCAAAATGAAAGTTATTCTTTGGCAAGTAAAAGCTGCATTTGTTAATTTGTTAATTAGGCAAGTATAGTAAGACCAATACTAAGTGTGTAATATTATATGCGACTCTCCATGAAATTGGTTAAGGTTACATGCATACTGAAACTGATCATTCCCTCTCACTGAAGACAAAAAATGTGACAAAAATTTTCCTTGTACAGTAAGTACTGTCAAATTTCAAACTACCAGGAAGTAACTGGACAGCAGATGTAAAAATTGCTTTCTCATAACTATTCAACATTATGAAGCTGCAGCCTAAATCTGAAATCATTCCCTTCAATTAAAACAAGGTAAAGTTGATGAAAATCCCTTTTACAATGAGTGTTGAAATTTTTTAAAACCATAGGCGAACAGAAAGTGAGTGCAGGGTTGATGTAAAAATTGCTTACTCCCTAACACTCAATATTATCTATCTGTTGAGCAAACATTAAACCATTCTCCTACATAGTAACCAAGAAAACCAAAAACAAGCAGTGATATCAGGTGCTCCAGAAAGGTTAGAAGATCAACTACCCTCCATATCTTATAATGTGCTCCAGAAGGGTAAGCAGATCAACTACCATCCATATCTTATATTGTGCTCCAGAAGGGTTAGCAGATCAACTACCATCCATATCTTATATTGTGATCAACAAGGGTTAGCAGATCAACTACCATCCGTATCTTATAATGTGCTCCAGAAGGGTTAGCAGATCAACTACCATCCATATCTTATATTGTGATCAAGAAGGGTAAGCAGATCAACTACCATCCATATCTTATATTGTGCTCCAGAAGGGTTAGCAGATCAACGATCCTCCATATCTGATATTGTGCTCAAGAAAGGTTAGCAGATCAACGATCCTCCATATCTGTTATTGTGTTCCAGAAGGGTTAGCAGATCAACTACCATCCATATCTTATACTGTGATCAAGAAGGGTTAGCAGATCAACGATCCTCCATATCTGATATTGTGCTCCAGAAGGGTTAGCAGATTAACTACTCTCCATATCTGTTATTGTGGTCCAGAAGGTTTAGCAGATGAAGGATCCTCCATATCTGATATTGTGCTCCAGAAGAGTTAACAGATCAACGATCCTCCATATCTGATATTGTGCTCCAGAAGGGTTAGCAGATCAACTACCCTCAATATCTTATATTGTGCTCCAGAAGGTTTAGCAGATGAAGGATCCTCCATATCTTGTATTGTGCTCCAGAAGGGTTAGCAGATCAATGATCCTCCATATCGGATATTGTTTGAACAAATCTATGCACTTCAAACTTTCATATGGACCTGACCATTAAAACTTGACCTTGATCATTAATCCATGAAATGAAGTCTGACAGGAATGTTTACCTTACAAGGATCCCAGACATCAAATATAGTTATCCCTTTACTAATAACAAGTGAGTATTTCACACAACAAAGTAACTATTAATTTTTTTTAAAAGCAGTAGCTGAATCATGAAAGTGAGGTAAAGAACATTTGATATATGAAAGACAGAAACTTGGTAAAATAAGGCATCTGAATACAAGGTATGGAGCATCCAGGTCTTCTAACTTCTGAAATATAAAGCTTTATACAAATAGTTTACTCCAGTTTTATCTCTTACAGATTGTAATCCCTACATCTTCAATTCTATGAATTTCATCACACGCAAGACAATTCTGATCTTCATCTTATGTATAATAACTGTTATCGCAGTTATACTCTACATTTTGAGTTTTTGTCTACATAGAAAATTGTTGACAGACAATACAGATAGACGAGTGAAAACTTTAGGTCACCAGAATCCTCTAGCTAAGCTTAACTATAATTTATCATAGCTGCCATTCCTTTTATCTTATGGGAAAGGCTAGTTACTGACTCTAAGAGCAGGGTTAGATCCTGGCTCTATGGGAAGGTTAGTTAATGACTCTATGGGCAAGGTTAGTACTAGCTCTATTGGCAAGGTTAGTTACTGACTCTAAGGGCAAGTCAGATCCTTGCTCTATGAGAAGTTAGTTACCAGCTCTATGCGCAAGGTTAGTTCCTGACTCTATGGGCAAGGTTAGTTACCAGCTCTATGCGCAAGGTTAGTTCCTGACTCTATGGGCAATGTTAGTTACCAGCTCTATGGGCAAGGTTAGTTCCTGACTCTATGGGAAAGCTAGGTAATTTCAAAAATTATTTCTAGCAAACAGAAACACCTAAATATTTTTAAAATGAGAAATAAGACTATGTATCTTCATTGTGATATTTGAAAGAAACATATCATTTAGCCATCATATTATTGACAACTGATTTAATAACTGAAACTTGTGAAACCACACACAATGATAAAATCAATTTTCCAAAACAGAAATACAAATTATTATTTAATTATAATTAGAGTTTTGATTGTTTTATTGGTTTTTCTATTTGCATCATGATTAATCGTTAATATGTTTTGACAAAATGTATTTTGAATAACAAGGAAACATATTTTCTACATAAATCAGAAAACATGAAGTTAAGTCTGTCTTGTCAATATTGATGAAGTTATAAAAGAAAACATTTAGTTTAAGCACAGACATAATAATTTGTTTAAATAATTTCAATTTCAAATTATTCTAAAAATTCAAAAAAAAACCTGTCTTGAATTTGATTTGTTTCTGACAGCAGAAAACCAACCAATCAATCATTTTCAAAATATTCGCTTCATCGAAATGGATGCAAAATTCATGTGACAGGTACAAAATATTTCCAATATAGTCCACACCTGTTTCTCAAAATAACATGTGTTTAACCACAATAGGAAACGATCAAATAAAGAACAAGGAAAGTCATTTTATAATGAACATCAATTAACAACTAAAATCTTACATAATTGTACTTCAGATGATCATACAATGCTCTCATATTGTCTAATCAGAACTAATGTAACTTTTTTGTACTTTTATGGGCTAAAATTTTAGAGAACAAAACTAAATTGTCTGAATGTGTCAATTTATACAACCAAAAATCTAAAATTTAAATTTGTTATTAAATTAAGACAATAACATAAAACCAACTGAAAAAGACTTTACATACTCAATATAATAACATTAAAAAAAAAAATCAGAAAAATACAGTTCTACAAGAAAAATTACAGAATCTAGTAGGGTAAATTCAGCTGTTAGTATATAGGAGTTATATGTATTGTGTCTAGCCAAAGAAATGATTATATATAACATATAGTGGGTTATTTTCGCAGGTGTAAAATTTCGCGAGTTTCATTGAATAAGGTATACAAAATATTTTGGCAGTTATTATTTTGGCGGATTCGAAACTTTTATCAATCCTTGTGCATGTACACTTTTAAATTGGCTGTAACGCTATACGGTATAAAGCAACATTTCAGTCATAATTTAAGTGATTTAAACTGACTCAAATGCCTATCTAATAAATAATGCATTCTAATGATCTTCTTATATGTAATAACAAAAGTGGTCACCAAGAAATGACTTGCCTGCATAACAAATCATAACTGATTTTTTGGTGCTTTGAGTCAAGAATATAAATTAAGGCTCTACTACAAGTAATCACACAATTTTTGCATTATCAATGATCCATGAAAATGCATTCAAGATCAGATGAACTCTTCTTGCAATTTAAATCCATAGAATAAATATAGTTGATATATTACAAAATAGTATTTTATAAACAGACAATTTTGAATATAGATATTATCAAAAGAATCATGCAATAACTGTTGGACAAAGTAAACATGATTGATTTATAACTATAAATGGGAAAAAGCACTGATAAAGATAATAAAACATGATCAACATACTTTTCTGTGGCCTTCCTGTTCTTTTTTGACTCTTGTTCTAGTTTTTCTTTCTTTCCTCTTTCTTTCAAAGCTTTCCTTGCCTTGACTTGTTGCTGTGTTCTTTCTATATCTTGTAGCCTTGCTTGGTTAATCAATGGTCTCAGTTTTTTCCAATATGATGAGGATCTTGATTTTTCTAAAAGATTTAATGTATCATATCATTTAATTCATTCTTGACAAAATTGAAAAGTTTATTCAAAACTGACTTAAAAAGATAATCTTGGGCCAATTTGAAAATAAAAAATGTCTTCATGCGTTTCTTAAAACATTAAAATACTTATCATTGGTGGTTCATCTAAAACTTACATTATGTTACATTTATTACATAAACTTTAACATATATATAAACTTAACAAAAATTTCAAAGTCAATAGACAAGACTGAGGTGAGAAGATAAAACAATCATGGTAATGAGATGTACCAATGCTAATTCAACTGCATACCATACACTAGCTATAGTGGAACGCCTTAATCATACCAAATTACAATGTATTATATTATTGACGATACCACCACTGTCACAAACAGTCAGAAACAGCACCCATTAGTATCGCTTTTTCAACTTCATTGAAGCAGGTGAGACAAAAATCATATATTTTTGTAGTGAACGTGAATATTTGCATAATATAAAGATATAAGAAGATGTGGTATGAGTGCCAAGGAGACAACTCTCCATCCAAGTCACAATTTTTAAGAATAAACTTATAGGTGAAAGTACACAGAGCTTTAATAAAAAGATAATCTTGGGCCAATTTGAAAATAAAAAATGTCTTCATGCGTTTCTTAAAACATTAAAATACTTATCATTGGTGGTTCATCTAAAACTTACATTATGTTACATTTATTACATAAACTTTAACATATATATAAACTTAACAAAAATTTCAAAGTCAATAGACAAGACTGAGGTGAGAAGATAAAACAATCATGGTAATGAGATGTACCAATGCTAATTCAACTGCATACCATACACTAGCTATAGTGGAACGCCTTAATCATACCAAATTACAATGTATTATATTATTGACGATACCACCACTGTCACAAACAGTCAGAAACAGCACCCATTAGTATCGCTTTTTCAACTTCATTGAAGCAGGTGAGACAAAAATCATATATTTTTGTAGTGAACGTGAATATTTGCATAATATAAAGATATAAGAAGATGTGGTATGAGTGCCAAGGAGACAACTCTCCATCCAAGTCACAATTTTTAAGAATAAACTTATAGGTGAAAGTACACAGAGCTTTAATGTCCTTTTATAATCATTTGTCTTTGTATCATCATATAATCACCAACTTCTATCCATCTACTTAAACATCTTTAATACAATTATTCCCTGATGGTACTGTACAAAAACCACAAACCTAACCACAACCATCTACTCTGTAGAATTCAATTAAAGTACAAAAATCTCAAATAGGGGAATAATCAAACTATAAAATCTCACCTTAAATTACTTAGTACTTTAGAATATGGATAAATCAACCTTAAAATGAAAATTAGGTAAAGGTTTGATTTACCTGTTCGACATGCATTTACACTTTACACTAATTCAAAAGATAGATTTAAAAGAACCATAGTAAGGAAGCTCAGATATTCATGCTCCAAATACTTTCTAGGATGTTAGTGCTAAGCAGTACAATTATAAAGTGGTCCAATACTTTTTTGTATCAACTAAACTCATCATAGATACCAGGATAAAATTTTGTATTTATGCCAGACACGTGTTTCGTCTACAATAGACTCATCAGTGACGCTAAATTCCCAAAAAGTTAAAAAGTCCAAATAATGTACGAAGTTGGAGAGCATTGAGGACCAAAATTCCTAAAAGTTTTGCCAAATACATCTAAAGTAATCTATTCCTAAGGTAGAAAAGCCCTAATAATTTAAAAACTCAAAAGTTTTGTAAACAGTTAATTTATAAATATGACCATATCAATGATAATTTGTGTCAGAACAGAAGTGCTGACTACTGAGCTGATGATACCCTCAGGGAATTAAAACTCCACCAGCAGTAGCATCAACCCAGTGGTTGTAAATAAACTCATCATAGATATCAGGATTAAATTTTGTATTTACGCCAGATGTGTGTTTCGTCTGCTTCTTTCAAAAACTTCAAAATTCTCCAAAAAATACTAAGATTTTTTTTAAATCCTTGTTTTATATGAAATTCAATAGGTGATTCAAACAAAACAGTAGTCTTTTTGTAGTTGGAATGTAAACATCCCTACTACATATACTGTTTTTGTTAGATGTATTTCTATTTGATGAGTTAAGCCTTTTCTATAGCTGACTATGCTTTGCTCATTGTTGAAGGTTGTTAGGTGACCTACAGTTGTTAATTTCTCTGTCAGTTGGTCTCTTGTGGAGAATTGAATCATTATCAATCATACCACATCTTCTTTTTTATATTTGACAAACTAGTCTGTCTTTTACATTTAAAATTGATTTCAGTTTCATAATCTTTGTTTTTCTGAGTTTTTGTATCAAAAGTAGATATATAATTTGAATTCCTTGTTAGTTGTTTTAATATATTATTGCGAACCCTATGATAGTTTTCCATAGATTCACCTGCAAGTTACCTGTCCATTTAAACTTTTGTAAGTTCTATTGTCCCATCTAACAAATACAACAGGTATTGTTCTCTGTATAGTTCATTCACCAGGACCTTTAAATTTCTTCTAGGAGAAATATATCACTCATTGATTAATTTACCTGACCAAAAAATTATCTGTTTTTTTATTGAAATACTTCTATAAACTCACATAAACTGTATGCAATATTGTATTTGTTCAATATATCATTAATATATTTTCAATCTGTTCAATATAAAATCTGATTTAATAATAAAAAGTTTATTTTAGACACATTTTTTAGTATTTTCCAATGAATTTGCATGTTTTTGTTGTTTATTGTTTGTAATTTATAGACTATGTTTATGAAGGAAGACCTTAATTTAAAAATAATAATATTAAAATTTTTATTTATCAAACACACAAAAATATTTATTGAATATTTGATCAGAAATCAACTTTAATTTTTAAATCATTATTAATATTGAACACATTAAAAACGAGTTTTTGGTATTGAATTAATACAACACCACATGCAGTTTTGTGGGTCCTTTCTTAGTATTGGTAGAAGTATTTTTTCATCATTGACAGTTCAATTTTTTGTTCAGGTAAATTAATCAATGAGTGATATATTTCTCCTAGAAGAAATTTAAAGGTCCTGGTGAATAAACTATACAGAGAACAATACCATTTGTTAGATGGGACAATAGAACTTACAAAAGTTTAAATGGACAGGTAACTTGCAGGTGAATCTATGGAAAACTATCATAGGGTTCGCTATAATAACAGATTGTGAACTTTTGCTATCAGTTCAGTTGTGTGAACTTTGGAAGCAGTTCACAGATCTTACCTCTTTTAACAACCTGAAATACTGAGTCCATATACTCCTCCAAATCTTCTGAGGAGACTTCACTGGAAACATCATCATCTTTTTCTGGAACTTTAGTTTTTGACTCAAGTTCAGCTTTAGCTGCAGCTGCTGTTATCTCCCTTTGCTGTCTCTTTTCTTCATGTTTTTGTAGGCGAGACAGTGTCCCTCGTTTTACTTCAAGTTCAGCTGAAGATATTAATTGATTAAACATTTTAAATTATAATATATAGTTGAATTTCAAATGCCATATGTCTGTATGAAATATACATCAAGTGAGTAACAATATTCTTGATTTGATTTGGTACCTGAGATTATTTACATTAGTATAAAATAGACTTTAAATGATGACCTAACTTTAAACAAACATATTTAAGAATAGGTTAAGTTTGAAAAAATCATAATTTCATCTTCATTGATATTCAAAGGACTGTTATGTCTTTATTTTACATAAATCTATCACTTATAAAAAATTCTTTGTGTAAAATTTATTGCCAAAAATTACATATGGTATAACTGATAAAATAAATCATAAGAAACAAAAAGATTTCATGTCTAATAATCAAAATTAAAGTTTGAAACTACTAAGAATACTAATACTAATAAAAGATGTCATTAAGTCTATTTTGGAATAAAAAGCAAAATGTATTTTTTCATAGGATTTCAATGTAAACGTTGTTGGGGCCATATTGAATTTCCAATCATGATAACATCAAAGTTCCAACATTTGTTTAGGATTTCACACAAACATCTGGCAAGTTTGGTTCACATGCAGTGGTTCAATAGTTCTTGAAAAAAAATCTTTGCATTTCAAATCAATTGGACTCTCTTATATGGCCCCAATAAGCCATTTTGGATTTTCATTTAAAACCCAAGTATTAACACTTGGTAATAAATTTCCTTCAGAAAACATTTCTACATGTGTTTTTTTCGTATTTCACTTGGTCTGTTTTTGAAAAGAAAACAATATGTAATTTCCCATAGGGTTTTAAGTAAACTTAGTCCTGAACTCGCTAAATCTAAATCTAAATCTAATTCTAAATCTACAACATTTATGGTAACAATACTTAATAAGGACTTTCATAGGAATATATCTAGCAAATTCTTAATTTTATCAGTTCAGTGGTTCTAAAGAAGAAGATGCTTTATATGTATCAGTTAGGGGCTTCAAACTAGCTTTCAGAATCTGCAAGTGCTTCATGCCAATGTTACCTGTTTTCAAGTGATTTTATTTTCAGTTGATTCATATGCTGTCCTATAGCACCACTGTCCCAGATTTAGGACCCCCTTAGGCTGAAATCCACATCATTTAGACAATGGTGATTGCAAGTAGTTCATCATTGGCAAATCATCCTTATTGTTTATCAAATAAGAATTATAGCTGTGAGAGTCAACGTAACTTAACTGATTAATTGTTGGTGTTAATCCACTTCCAACATTTTTAGCTATATCGTGTGTGTGTGTGTGTGCGTTGGGAAAGTGGCAGGAGTGCCCAGCGAGAACCACCAACCTAATGCAGGAAAACTGACTATCCTAGGCATTCAATAACAGACTTGAACACACCAACCAATGTGGGGTTCAAACTCAGGCCTCATACTTGACAGGCTAGTGATTGCTATAGATGAACTTCTGAGACCAAAGATTAGTAGTTTACATTTCCAAGGGCATAACTCACATAAAAATATTTGAACCATTGCTAACTTATTTTTGCGTAAATAGATATAAGAAGATGTGTTATGAGCACCATTGATAAATATCTATATATAAATTACACCAAAAATATTCCATCAATTCAGATCTTCAAACTAAAGTGAGACATTGCTAATGAACATCTTTCATATAAATTTTATTTAACTCTGATATGGATTAATGATAATCCATCAGTGCATGATTTCAAACTTTTCTAAAATTTTGCTAATTGTTATCCTTGTCATCGTGTATTGAAATGTACTGTTCATTAAGAGTGCTTTTACACCATGTGAGATAAAACAAAGTTGCTCATACAACATCAATTGTGCATAGAACATTAAACTGAACCAGGTGCTCCGCAGGGTGCAGCTTTATACGACCCCAGTGGTCGAACCCTGAACAGTTGGGGCAAATTTAGTCACAATATTCAAGCTTGATACCGTCTGAATGTTGATTGTGATCAAATTTTTGACATAATATACGTTTTTGCCACAAAATTAATGTGGTTCAAGATCTAACACATCTATTGCACAATACTGTGCAATTGAATATTTCTTATTGAAACTTTTCAAAATTTCAAAAAAAAAAAAATCTCTTACAAAAAATGGTAAACTGAGATCCCCCCCCCCCAATTTATTGAACCCCCGCCCCCCCCCCCCCTTGGAGCAATAACCCTTAAACTCAATCCCATGCTTTCCTTTGTAATATTGAACCTTGTAGTACGATTTCAGAGAGATCCATACACTTAAACACAAGTTATTGTCATGATTGTTTGGAAACTAGAAACATGCTTCTTTTGGCCCTTTTTTTGGCCCTTAATTCCTACATATTTTGGGCAATTAACCCAAAACTTAATCCCAGCCTCCCCTTTGTTATATGGTACATTGTGGTACAATTTCAGAGCGATCCATGCAATTACACACAAGGTATTGTCTGGAAACTAGAAAAATGCTTGTTTTAGCCCCTTTTTGGCCCTTAATTCCTAAACTTTGGCCCCATAACCCCTTAAATGAATCCAAACCTTCTACTTGTGATTTTAAACATTGCAGTATACTTTCAGAGCAATTGAAATACTGGTAAACAAGTTATTATCCTGAAACTAGAAAAATGCTTGTTTTGGCCCCTTTTGGGCCCCTAATTCCTAAACGGTTCGTACCATCATCCCCAAAATAAATCCCAACCTTCCTTTTGTGGTATTGAACCTTCTGAAAAAATTTCATTAAGATCTATTCACTTAAACTAAAGTTATTATCCGGAAACCAAAGTGTCTTCGGACGACGACGACACAGACGACTGAGATGACGACATCATACCATTATACGAACCCAAAATTTTTTTGGGGTCGTATAAAAAGCATTTGTTTGGGATAACTGGAATGCAAAGTGAACTTTATTGCTGATTTGTACAGTCCACATGGCCATACTTGACCAAACAAAACATGCTAGACCTATAACTGATGTACTTGTATATAAGGGGAAACATGCTAGATTACCTATAGGGGAAACAAAACATGCTATATTACCTATAGGGGAAACAAAACATGCTAGATTACCTATAGGGGAAACAAAACATGCTAGATTACCTATAAGGGAAACAAAACATGCTAGATTACCTATAACTGATACAGATTTCACTGAGAGCTCTTCTTCTGTTCAATTCAAATGGATTATTTATTAAAACTATGTTTTTACTTTCTATAATGCATGATGTTAATCCATGAACAAAAGGAATGTGCTGCAAATGTTTTTAAAACAATTTTATTTTGTTTTATAGATGTATAAAAGGTTTGCAGTAGTACATAATGACTTATTTTTAAAAGTGAAATTTCTCAAAATTGCTGAGAGTATGGAAATATCTTTTTTCGAAATTTCTCATCTGACCATTCCCTAATTTTGGTGTTCTTTTGGCTCAGGCAGCTGTATAAACAGATAGGTGAAGTAAGAATGAGGACATCAAATCTAGTACCTCATGTAGAAAGAGTCCCACCTTTTTTGCATGACAAAGAGCCATATTGCAACAACTCTTTGGCCTGATGCAAACTAGGTTTCTGACCCTATCAAACATATTCCTATTTTCAAATGCAAATGAAAATCCCTGCCCATCATCCTGTCTAGATGTAGTTACATGTTCTTATCTGAATATGCATGAAAATTTTGCCACTGGATATAAGGAAAACAATAACGAAATCAATAAAATATCAATTTATATTTTGTTCAAATTACTTAAAACAGATAAACATATTTACAGCTGTTTGAGATGTCTAAAAACACACAATTGCATCAGGAATTTCTCATTTTCAATACTCAAAGTTCTAATATCACATGCTCCTATAGCTTTCGAAACATTATATTTGAAATTGCAACGTCAGTTGTATTTTAAACAACATTAAGTCGAAATGGACAGTTTTGTTGTTGTTGCTCCCTAGGAAATTAAATAAAATCATTCTAAAAGTAGCTGATATTAGCTTTCAATTTCTTGAATGAGCAAATACAATCTCTAGTATCAAAACTGTGCTTCTCCGAACTTTTCACTCTATAGTTATTAATTTTCTTTACTTAGCATACAAAAGTAACTAGAGGCTCTCAAGAGCCTGTGTCGCTCACCTGACTCTTCTTTGGTTTTGGAAATCATGTAAAAATAGATAAAATTCATAACAGATACCACAAAAACTAAACACTGTGCAAGAACCGTGAAAATGAAGTCAAGGTCAAATAAAATCTGCCAGATTGACATGATCATCATAAAACATTTCCATACACCAAATATATTTTACCTATAACATATCATATTAGAAAAAAGACCAAATCTCAAAAACTTTACTTTGACCGCTGAACCATGAAAATGAGGTCAAGGTCAGATTATATTACACCTGCCAGTTGGACATGTATACCAAACAATCATTCCATATACCAACTATAGTAGACCTATTGCATACTGTATAAGAAAAACAGATGAAACACAAAAACTTAACAATAACCACTAAACCATGAAAATGAGGTCAAGATAAGATGACACCTGTCAGTTGGACATGTACACTGTACAATCCTTCCATACACAAAATATACTAGACCTATTGTTTATAGTATCTGAGGTATGGACTTTACCTCCAAAACTTAACCTTGTTCACTGATCCATGAAATGAGGTTGAGTTCAAGTGAAATCTGTCTGACGGGCACAAGGACCTTGCTAGGAAAGCACATACCAAATATAGTTATCCTAATACTCATATTAAGAGAGAAGTTAACATTACAAAAAATTTTAATTTTTCTTTCAAGTTGTCACTGAACCATCAAATTATTGGTCAAGGTCAATCGAAATGTGACAGACGGAATCTTCGTAACATAAGGCATCTATATACAAAGTATGAAGCATCCAGGTCTTACACCTTCTAAAATACAAAACTTTTAAGAAGTTAGCTAACGCCACAACCGCTGCGCTGGAACATTATCCCTTTGTCGAGCTTTCTGCGACAAAAGTCACAGTCTCAACAAAAACCTGGTGGCCATCTTGAACAGAAAATTGGCAACAAAGTAGAAACACCTTATAAGGAACATTTATGCCATGTTTGGTTTCATTCCATTAAGATGTCCTCTAAAAGAAGATATTTGTATGTATTTCCCTTAGGGTCCTATGTTAAAATAAGCGCCCCGCTGGCAAAAATCTTGAAGATGGAGTGGCTTTAAAGTAATAACACTTGGTCAGCACCTCATAAGGAAAAAAATGTCATGTTTGGTTTCATTACATTTAGTGGTTCTCTAAAAGAAGACATTTGATTGCATTGTCCATAGGGTCCTATGTTAAACAAAGTCCCCCACCCCCCTTGGCAGCCATCTTGGATAATGAATGGGCTTCAAAGTAACCACACTTGGTCAGCACCTTATGAGGAACATTCATGTTATGTTTGGTTTCATTCCATTTAGTGGTTCTCTAAAAGAAGACATTTGTATGTATTTCCCTTAGGGTCCTATGTTAAACTAAGTCCCCTGTTCGTGACCATCTTGGATGATGGATTGGCTTTAAAGTAACAACACTTGGTCAGCACCTCATGAGGGACATCTATGCCATGTTTGGTTAAATTCCATTCAGTGGTTTTCTAAAAGAAGACATTTGTATGTATTTCCCTTAGGGTCCTATGTTAAAGTAAGTCCACAGCTGACGGCCATCTTGGACAATGGATCTGCTTCAAAGTAACAACACTTGGTCAGCACCTCATAAAGAACATTCATGCCATGTTTGGTTAAATTCCATTCAGTGGTTCTCCAAAAGAAGACATTTGTATGTATTTCCCTAAGGATCCTAATTTAAACTAAGTCCCCTGTTGGTGGTCATCTTGGATGATGGATCGGGTTCAAGGTAACAACACATGGTCAACACCTCATGAGAAAAATTCATGCCATGTTTGGTGTCATTCCATCAAGTGGTTCTCTAAAAAAAGACATTTGTATGTATTTCCTTTACAGTCCTATGTTAAGGCCAGGTTAGCTTATAAAACTAGAGGCTCTCAAGAGCCTGTATCGCTCACCTGATTCTACTTGGGTTTTTGAAATCATATGAAAAAATATAAAATTTGGCTAAAAGTGACAACACAACCTCATTGATAAGGAAAGGAACATGTTTAATTTCATTCAAAAGTCCCCCACTGGCGGCCATCTTGGATGGTGGATCGGCTACAAAGTAACAACACTTGGTCAGCACCTCATAAGGAACATTCATGCCATGTTTGGTTTTATTCCATTCAGTGGTTCTCTAAAAGAAGTCATTTGTATGCATTTCCCATAGGGTCCTATGTTAAACTAAGTCCCCTGCTGGCGGCCATCTTGGATGATGGATCTGCTACAAAGTAACAACACTTGGTCAGCACCTCATAAGGAACATTCATGCAATGTTTAGTTTTATTCCATTCAGTGGTTCTCTAAAAGAAGTCATTTGTATGCATTTCCAATAGGGTCCTATGTTAAACTAAGTCCCTGCTGGCGGCCATCTTGGATAATGGATCGGCTACAAAGTAACAACACTTGGTCAACACCACATTAGGAACATTCATGCCATGTTTGATTTCATTCCATTCAGTGGTTCTCTAAAGGAAGTCATTTGTATGCATTTCCCATAGGGTCCTATGTTAAACTAAGTCCCATGCTGGCGGCCATCTTGGATGATGGATGGGCTACAAAGAAACAACACATGGTCAGCACGGCATAAGGAACATTCATGCAATGTTTGGTTTCATTCCATTCGGTTGTTCTCTAAAAGAAGTCATTTGTATGCATTTCCCATAGGGTCCTATGTTAAACTAAGTCCCCCGCTGGCGTCCATCTTGGATAATGGATCGGCTACAAAGTAACAACACTTGGTCAGCACCACATTAGGAACATTCATGCCATGTTTGATTTCATTCCATTCAGTGGTTCTCTAAAAGAAGTCATTTGTATGCATTTCCCATAGGGTCCTATGTTAAACTAAGTCCCCCGCTGGGGGCCATCTTGGATGATGGATTGGCTACAAAGTAACAACACTTGGTCAGCACTCCATAAGGAACATTCATGCTATGTTTGGTTTCATTCCATTTAGTGGTTCTCTAGAAGAAGTCATTTGTATGCATTTCCCATAGGGTCCTATGTTAAACTAAGTCCCCCGCTGGCGGCCATCTTGGATGATGGATCAGCTACAAAGTAACAACACTTGGTCAGCACTCCATAAGGAACATTCATGCTATGTTTGGTTTCATTCCATTTAGTGGTTCTCTAGAAGAAGTCATTTGTATGCATTTCCCATAGGGTCCTATGTTAAACTAAGTCCCCCGCTGGCGGCCATCTTGGATGATGGATCGGCTACAAAGTAACAACACTTGGTCAGCACCCCATAAGGAACATTCATGCTATGTTTGGTTTTATTCCATTCAGTGGTTCTCTAAAAGAAGTCATTTGTATGCATTTCCCATAGGGTCCTATGTTAAACTAAGTTCCCGGCTGGCGGCCATCTTGGATGATGGATCGGCAACAAAGTAACAACACTTGGTCAGCACCTCATAAGGAACATTCATGCCATGTTTGGTTTCATTCCATTCAGTGGTTCTCTAGAGGAAGTCATTTGTATGCATTTCCCATAGGGTCCTATGTTAAACTAAGTCCCCCGCTGGCGGCCATCTTTGATGATGGATCGGCAACAAAGTAACAACACTTGGTCAGCACCTCATAAGGAACATTCATGCCATGTTTGGTTTCATTCAATTCAGTGGTTCTCTAAAAGAAGTCATTTGTATGCATTTCCCATAGGGTCCTATGTTAAACTAAGTCCCCTGCTGGCGGCCATCTTGGATGATGGATCGGCTACAAAGTAACAACACTTGGTCAGCACCCCATAAGGAACATTCATGCCATGTTTGGTTTTATTCCATTCAGTGGTTCTCTAAAAGAAGTCATTTGTATGCATTTCCCATAGGGTCCTATGTTAAACTAAGTCCCCGGCTAGCAGCCATCTTGGATGATGGATCGGCAACAAAGTAACAACACTTGGTCAGTACCTCATAAGGAACATTCATGCCATGTTTGGTTTCATTCCATTCAGTGGTTCTCTAAAAGAAGTCATTTGTATGCATTTCCCATAGGGTCCTATGTTAAACTAAGTCCCCCGCTGGCGGCCATCTTGGATGATGGATCGGCTACAAAGTAACAACACTTGGTCAGCACCTCATAAGGAACATTCATGCCATGTTTGGTTCCATTCCATTCAGTGGTTCTCTAGAAGAAGTTCAAAATGTAAATTGTTAACGACGACGACGACGGACGACGACGACGGACGACGGACGCCAAGTGGTGAGAAAAGCTCACTTGGCCCTTCGGGCCAGGTGAGCTAAAAAGGGGTCAAAGTGCAAAATGAAATCAAAGATCTTACTGATGTTTCTTTGTCTGGTTAAACTATTTATGTCTTTTAAACCAAGTTGGATTTAGTAAATTTAACTTAAAATTTTGAAATAGTTATCCTAAAATTTGTACAAAACCCAATACAAATATTATCAAGACTAAGGTTTTAATCTTAGTTTATTATTACAGAGGTCTGATGAATTCAAGAATATTTGTGTGGTTTCCTTGACACAGTCATAAAATAGGAAGAAGATAAATACCTTATTCAATTCACATAATAAAATCAGCATTAATTAACTATTTTTTTCACCCTGGGTGAATTTCCTTCTGGCAAATAAACCTGCAATAAATGGACCATATGGAAAATTCCTAGCTTGCTAAATTTAATAAGCCAAACAGGGGTAAATCCTTTCATGATTGCATAGATAAGGCCCAATTACAGTAACAAAATAAATGACTGGAACTAAATTTGATTGAAAATGGGTAGTAATTGATATAAATATTTTAATTTAAACTTTAAAAGATTCACTCAACATTCCAAACACTATCATCACATGCTGGCCTTTTTCATTTTTCTGCCATCCTGGTAAAATTATCAACTTATAAAAAACAGCTAAGGGCTGAAATGAAACTTGTATGGTCTAAGGTTGAATGAACAAAAGAAGTACTATAAATCAACCTAAAACTTCAAAGAAAAATACTTTTAATGTCAATTTATGTCAATAAAAGTATTCTATATATAAATTTCCAATAAACTTTTAATGATTTACAAGAAGCTTTCACTTTAATAATTTGGCATTTGAATTATTTATTAATCTCATTGAATATGTTTTAAAAACAGTGATGTTTTAATCTTGGATCTAAATTAAACATTTAAGTTGAATGATCACATCATAAATCATAGAATTTTCTATTTAATATTATACAATTTATTCTATTATAAAGTTTATCTTGATACAAAGTTTGATGTTAAAATTTGATATCAGCTATAAGTAACAATGATAAATGTTTAAATCACATCCTTCACTTAAATATTTAATTATAATCTGCACGTCATGGATGTAAACTGATTAGTCATTTTTTGTTCATTAACGAAACCAAGACATATCTAATGATATTTAATAAAATACCTATAGAACTTGAGATTTTCATTAACAATTTGATACAAAAAACATATAAAAAGACTTGAAAGTTTTACTGTCAAAATATGGGAGGGTCTTCATAATTATAAATAATTAAATTTAAATTATAAAATGAAACTAAGGAACAGCTGTATCGTATTTTATGATAAGTTTGTCCTTAAGATTAGAATATTCATTATGGTCAAAGGCTCAATAATTATAGTATAACTAATTGTCATATTTGAATAAAAAAATGACAATGCATGACTGAACGATACATGGATTGAAAAGTGTGTAGCACAAGTTTAATACATAGAGGCATTTAGTTACAAGTGATCTTACTCTTTATATATTCAAATTGGGTAATTAGTTATACTTTTAATTGTATAGAAACAGAATATTATTATTTTTCCCTGGTACTGGCTTAAGTTGGATTCACTTTATGTATACTGTACTTTTTTGGCTTATGAATATAATATGTAACAGTTGTCAAAATGGCAGATCATCACTTGAGAAGACTGATGCAGATTTTACAATAGTTGTGAATCAAGAAATAGGTTGAAATTCACTCAAGACTTTTGAAATATGACATACATAATCAATTAGCTTTTAAGTTTCAAGGCCCAAATCTCCAGTTTGAAGTCTCAAGTCAGGGTCCTAGACGGGGAAAGTCTCAAGGGTGAAAATAAACAAGTTATTTCATAAGTGAGATCATTAGAATTTATCATTATGGGAAATTAATATAAATCACCATCTATAAAATAATCTTCCTTGATACTTCATATTTTTTAAAGACTGGGTGAAATTTAAAAGTACAAAGTTAAATTTGTCTATTCTTGTCAGATCCTCTTTCAATCTTTGGTCATATAGCTCCTTACATGTTCAAGTTCTGTACCCTTGGCTTTCATCTGTTGGTGTTTGAGCATTCATTATGAAGGTAAATCTAGAAAAAGATTTGGACACAACACATGCAGAATGAGTTATGTTTGCTTATACAAATGGTTTATGTGCTTGCCACTGTAATTGTTGGATAATAAACCCCAAAGATTTGTATCCTGCTATATGTGTTGCTGTTTAGGTAAATAAGCCTTTTAGAAATTAAACTGCTATCTTTATTTAAAATGAAAATGACATTTTACCTTGTGCATTCAATCAAAGGGAGACAACTCAATCTAAATACTTACTATTCTACAAGCAGTAATCTAAAGCTGATATATATAAATTAAAGATGTATCTACTTTTATATCTGATTATAAAATGTTATATGATGCAAATTTTACCGTATGGACTGAGATGAAACAATTTACAATATTTCTCCAGTAAATCTTGAAAATCCAACACACTTGTTGACAATCCTGTCAAGGCAAAACAATTGTTTTAGAGCCTAAAAAATTTTGGCAACATTATATATAATTACCGGTACCCTAGTTTAAATAACCTTTGATCACTGCTAGGTATACTTTCAGATTAAAACTGTAGTTGCAAAAAAACTTACAAAGTGAGCAACAAAAACTACATGCATTTAAAACAGAGTGTTCACTCATAGGGTTGATATTATTTATAAATAGGAGCATATGTGCTCAATTTAATCTGCATTATTATGCATACAAAATCACAAAGTGAAGTAAATTCCATGAAAATATCTTAGATTCAACATACAGGAAACTATCTTTCTTACAAACATTAAACTTTCAAAATAGTTTTTGCAGAATTCATTTCCTGCACATACCATAATGAAATGTTAAATTCATATGAACCAATACCGAAACTAGTTCTAAAAAGTAACAAAATATGAATGTCATTTGTTAAAACAATGAAAATTGACATTTTTGTAACAAACGTTTGTTAGGAAAATTCATTATGATCCAAACTATGCATTCCTTTTCATCATGATTGCAAGATGTCTAATATATATTTCATTTTACAGTCACTATACCTTACCATTTAAAGTCAAGTAACAGTAAAAAGGCTATGTAGCAAATTTTTCTAAAACTGTGCATGCAACTTTGGCTCTTTGAACTACAACTGAAAATCGATTTTCAGTTGAAGTCCATATCCTCTCAGAGTTGTATGCAAAATTTTACTGAAATCTGTGACATAGCCCATTTACTGTTACTTGACCTTAAGTCAGAGAATATTTGGTCAGTGATTCAGTGATCCCTGCCTGTTCAAAATTTCCTTACAATAAGTTGTTTTAGGACTCAATCCAACCTAACCAAAGAGTATGTTTACCTGTTTATTTCAAATTTTAAATGAAATGACTGACATGGTTATATTGTATGCTCAAGTAAGGGGTCATCCATAATTGTCAACCATTTTCCAAAGTGTACAAAACATACACTTTTTCAGACCCCCCACCCTCCCTCAGAAAGTGTACATCAACCATTTTCAGATTTCAAGACAAGAATCAATAATTCTTAATAAAAAGAAGATCCTGTCTATTAAAGTTTAGTTTAATATAGAAATTTGCATTTGATGAAAAAAAGCGTACTGTAAAAATGTTGATTTTTGAACCCCCTCCCCCCAAGTGTACGTTTTGTACACTTTGGAAAATGGTTGATAATTATGGATGACCCCTAACTAAGTGGTATGAGGCATGAAAAAACAACAACACAACAATAACACATAATAGTTTAAGGCATTATTTGTACTTATATGGAAGTCACTGAAAATATTGATACAGTCTAATTCAACCTTTTGATTAAAATTGTTTCTTTAATTTTCAACTTAAAAGCAACAGTCTGCAATTCACTCAAAACCTGCCTTCACCGTCAATCTAAATAAATAACACAACAACATGCTTACAGAGTGCTTGTTAGAGTATGAGTCATGGATGGTTAGCAGATATACATGTAGCAATGCTAGAAGAAAGAAGAAAATTATCAGAATGTAAGTTCAGTGAAAAAAACATTTAAAGATTCAAACTATATATTAAACTTAAAGAAGACATGGAAGAACTTAAATATGTCATAATTAAATCGCTTTTTTGCAAATAAAATGAATGTTTTCCTTTTTTATCATTCTTAACATTTTGTTTTATTTTGTAAAAACAAGTATTAATAAAAAAAATACTGAACTGATTTATTAGTAATGTATTAAAACAATATATACAATATAACTGACTAAAACAATATCACAGGTTTATATCCTAAAATAAATTCCGATGAAATTGATATAATTTGTTATGATTACAATTCAAACAACCCCCTATTCACCATGCAGCTCATGCTATCAAACAGCTATACTTACTGGCCATGCTTGTTTTCCTTAACAAAGCTAACTTTCTCAGGAGCTCTATCATAAAGTACATCAATAGTCAAATTGTATGTATACATTAAATGGTATTTCAACAGATCTTTTGATATTTTCTGACTTTGCTCTTTAAATACTAGTACTGTAGTTAACCAGACTATTTCATTTGTATTTAGCTCAAAGGAAATGTGGTCTTAGTATTAAAGTATAAGTGAAACTTTATAAATGGAAGTTAACAGAATCGTTAATTATTTTTAGGCAGGAGAATTTGGAAATTTTCATCAAATATATGACAGTTATTTAAACAAGACACATGTGATGGTACAGCATTTCTACTTAGAGCACTAAAAGAGGAAACCTAAAAGTTCAGAGAAACTTTGTTATAGTTCTACAAGTAATGAAAATGACAGAGTTGCAGAATATCTATAAAAGTTAATCAAAATTGTAACAGATAATTTTATGATGAAAATTACAGAAAAATAGAAGAAAGAAAGACATAAATTGAGAACTATATGTATAACATAAATACAGTGCTATCTTATTAATACAAATCTAGGTCTATCAAATGAAAAGAATAACCCACTATTTTCTTATTTTGGAACTTTCAATTCCCAGACATAAAACGGACTGCGAACACAAGTAATGCTTGCTTAAATTCAAAGAACAAGATTTTGAGTATCAGAAAATCAAACATGCAAGGTATAGTTAAGTAATTCTTGCAATTATTTATTTAGAAAAAAACTTTTCATTTGGACAATCTAAAAGTTCCTATTATCTTGCAAGGATGCTTATACAACAGCATACCAAATATCAATAATCTTATACAACAGCATACCAAATATCAATAATCTTATACAACAGCATACCAAATATCAATAATCTTATACAACAGCATACCAAATATCAATAATCTTCCATAAGTACTTCTTTATTTACACAGACCATACCAAATATTAATAATCTTCCATAAGTACTTCTTTATTTAAACAGACCATATCTATGTATAGCCGTAGTGTGTTTAATTACCAGCCTGGTCCCACTAAAGACTTTAAAAAAAAATTGCTGCTTTTTTTTCAGCAATCTTCACTAAGCATGCAACATTCAGGAGTTGGAATAATGTGTCTTGCTGCACTGTTACATTGGTAACCAGGATTTGAAAAATCCACCTAAGTGTGTCTTGTGTGGAATGTTTGTGCTTTTATATAGGACATCTGTGTCTTTAAATGGACATTTGCAATTTCCATTTTTAGGACAATTCACTTTCTATACATAACCTATGAGCTTAGGTGTAAGGGACTAATGGGACCATTATGTTTGATCTGGCGACTTTAAGTCATATTGTTTAAAGCTTGGAGTTATTAATTTCCAAATCACAGCATATATCTTTTTTTATATACATCTAAAAATAAAAGTTTTAAAAATATATAGGTTATGCAGGTCAATTTAGGCTTTATACCTGCAAGGATAAACAAACTTTAAAAGGCTTATCTGTGATTACTGGTGTTTATCCCACATCTTAATTAAGTTTCCTTATACCTTTCTTTCTATTTTAAATTAAGGTGTCAGCTTATCAATATTTCTAATTTTGGTGTAGTTGATGGATACTCTTAATAGCGAATTGCAAGATGAGGTACTTTGAAACTGTTCTTTACAGTTATAGTCAGAATAAAATGATTCTGAACCTCTTGTTGTTTATTTGCTTGTTAAAGGTGGTGATTCTAATCTCTCTCACAGGTATAAAGGAAATAAACCCTGCAATTTTGCATGAAAAAAATTTTCAGACATAAATATATATCTTGGGTAAGCTAGCACTGTAGTGATGAGATACAACTTTTCTAAAGAAGGATGAATAAAGATGAATAAAGGTAAAATCTGTATAAAGTATTATGTATTACCTTCTTCTTCTTTTTGTTTTCTTAGTCGCTCTACTTCTTCTGCTGCTCTTAATTCTGAGGAAAATCAGATGAAACAATTAGAATAGAATGTAAAAAGAAAACATAAGTAATTTCATAATCTATAACAAGGACATAAATATGGTTAAATCTATCATCATCGTCAAATTTTCAAGATGTCATCATAACAACACTGGTTCAATTATAGACTCTTTCAAAGATCATTTTTCATAAACTTTGTGCAGTAAATGTTTTACTTTGGGACAATATTTGCCAACATTAATTCAATAACCTTTACTTTGTAATTGCAGAAAATATCCACCTATCTAGTCTACTTTGTATTATCCACCAACAATGCTCAGACATCTTTATATGTATATGTATCTTTACTAACCAATGACTTAAAACTATATTATAAACTGTTCATTGAATACAACTCTAGTGTCTAGGAACACCAGATGGATTTTAAAAACTTGTTTCTTCGTCAATCCAGACTTCTAGCCTTTACAATGTTTCAACAAAGTGACATCAAAATCAAAGGGCTAAATTAATAACCCAACAGTGAATAAAAGGGTCATTCATGTCTTATCATCAATTTTTAGGTTAATTCATCATTCCTTGCATTCAAATGAAAATTAATCAAATTACAGTAAATTAAGAAATTATTGCATGGTTTCTATTAATGCATATAATGCAACTAGACCTGTTGGTGGCCTTCCAATAATAAAAAAAAAATGAGTATTGAAAAGGGGAATGTGTCAAAGAGACAACAATCCCACCAAAGAGCAGAAAACAGCTGAAGGCAACAAACAGGTCTTCAACACAGCAAGAAAAATCCCCTACTTGCATTTCTGACAATGTATACATACAACTGTTCTGACAATGTATACATACAACTGCTCTGACAATGTATACATACAACTGTTCTGACAATGTATACATACAACTGTTCTGACAATGTATACATACAACTGTTCTGACAATGTATACATACAACTGTTTGTATATATATTTTCCTTAAAACAATAATTGACTTTGCATTTTTGTTGGTTTCAAAAATTGCAAGAGTAAATTGCACAAAAATTTCTGAATTTCCAGTAGTTCATATTGAGCATGTTTAAGTCTTCCTAGTTGTATTTGTCCTTGATCAGCTTTTGATGGTTATTTTAAGTCATTGGTAACAAAGGTGACATAAAACTGCTGTTTTTATATCAAATCCTGTATTTGTTCTCATACAGTGGTATTGAGAAAAATCAAACCAATACAGCTAACCTCAACTTATTCAACTTTCTAGAATATTAAACAGGAATAAACAGAAAACACCAACTTAATAACACTATAGTTTCAAATAGCCATTGACAATTTTATACTTAATCATTAGATAACAAGAATGTCCCCATAGTACACAGATGCCCTACTCACACTATCATTTTACATGTTCATTGGACCGTAAAATTGGGGTCAATACTTTAATTTGGCATTAAAATTAGAAATATCATATCATAAAGAACATGTGTACTAAGTTTCAAGTTAATTGGACTTCAGCTTCATCAAAAACTACCTTCATCAAAATCTTTAACCTGAGGCGGGACGAACGGACGAACGAACAGACGAACGAACAAACAGACGGATGCACAGACCAGAAAACATAACGTCCCTCTACTTTCGTAGAAGGGGCATTTAAATAAAAAAAGATAATAATAGTATTAATAATACACACATATATATGATTGAAATGTATATCTTTCACTCTACATTAAATAAAAAGCTAACTGCATATAAATTTGCTTGTAAACAATTACATAATGCATGATTACTATCAAATTATGTGTTCAAAATGCTACAAAATACATATTAAATGAAATTATATCTAGCCATGTGATTGTGGAAATCCATTATTCTACGTAACAGCTGTGCATTGAGTGCAACTTTGATATGCCCATATCCCTAAATTTGAAATGTTTTGACTTCAGAACAAAAATCTGGCACTGTAAAAAACCGACAGGGATGTAGCCTTTACTAAAAAAAATCATCAGTTGAAGGAAAACAAGACTTTGTTCAAGACCAACACAAGTTTCTACAATTTCAAGTCCCAAAACTGTTAAACAACTATTTAAAAACAGCTTAGTCAAAAGGTAACTTATCTTTATGGAACCATGAATAAACTTCTTACAATGAACTTGAATTATCATGATAGTAAAAAATAATTGGAAATGACTAACCAAAAAATATTCAAACCATTCAAAACACGAACTTTCTAAAACCAAACATTGTATTAATTTTTCAGACAGTTTGAATAATGCAAACTATAGTTATCCTGAGATATGATTGAACAGACGTACAGACAGGCTGCATTATAAAATAATACATCTATCATTAACAGGTGTATAGCAAGTGACATATAAATCAAATGTGAGATCAAAACAACATCATACCATAATATACCACTTCTTTTGCAAATCTTGAATCTGATATAGAAATTCATTAAAGGTTATCTATTATCATACATAATTCTGTTGATTTAACATCAAAATCTTATGCACTGCATATCATGCATCATAATAAAACTTAAAATGTGCTACTTCATGCTGTGTAGCAAGTTAAATAAGTTAAATACTTGAACAAATAAAATATAAGCAGACTTACTGATAAAGTAATAAATTAGAAGTGTTTATTGGTTAAGATCATAAAATGTTATAAATTGGCTATCACACTTGTAAATTATTCAAAATCCCATTTAGGTTCCCCTTTAGTAAAGTATCAAGTTTTTACCTAAAATCAATTGTTTAACTTTCAATAAAGTTTTGTTTAACATCGTTTGATGAGTTACATAACATTTCCAGTTCTGATCTGACCGTACTGTATGATTTGATTTATCACTACATGTAATATATCTTAATTTTACACAAATTTATTTTTGCCTGGTTTTATTTCTATTTGTTTACTTCTTAAACAATAAAAAAATGTATTTATGATCTTCAGGTTTATCTATATTCAAAGAGACAAATATGGATTAGATCCCATGGTTACAAAAAGGTGAATGGTACTTATAACTGCAATATAAACTATATATACTTTCATACTCTTTGAAAATGTAACTTTGTATAAAATTTATCATATGTCTATCATTTTTTATAATATAATTAAAAGATCATCAAGTGTAAGTTTGTTCAATGTTGAAGTTGTTTATGAATTATACAATTGCCATGAACCTATGATTGAATTGTCTTTTCTTAATATTTTTTATGTCAATAGAGTAAGTTTTATTATATTCCCCTTTCCCAAAATATTGTCATTCAGACTGAAGCGATATGTTGTCTGTGGTGGTTTAATCAAAGACTGGCTAGCAACTTTAATGAGATCTACAAAATTGTTTGTGATTGTCCTAGTTGTTTCTGGGTGGTTTTGAGTGGCTGGAATTTTCAATTTTGCTCAAGCAGTTTAAATGTTCTAGTGTTATTCTTAAACTATTCCCGTCCTGACCTGAACACCACATTTAGGTCTAGCTTTATACACATATTTATATATTCTTTTTGTTTTTCAAGTAAATTACTTAATATGTTTTAAAAATACAATTAAATTCTGACAAAAAGTAAGATTTATTTGCCTAATATATTTTTTAGTTTGTTAATATACCCAGTAGCTGCGTTCTTCAATGCATAGTTGTTTTGTTAATGACATCTAGCAAAGAATTTAGCACAAACTAATGGATGGGGCTGGCTTAAACTTGCAGTGAGATGAGATAATTAGCTCCATATTTAAGGTCCCACTGGGATTTTGAGTTGAAGAACACAAATAAAAGCATGTTTGGTTTTGGAGGCTTTGATTTGTCTCATGAATTGATACACTTTGTCCTTTCTATTTCACCATGGACATACAAACAACTGTACAATTTTACTTTATTTTAACTGACTGAGAAATTTAATCAATACATTTTAAACAGTTGAAATGATATTATGAAACCAAAAATGTTTGATTCTCAAATGAAATTATCATACAGAATGGTAATTTCTCTGACTGACATCTTTTTTAAAATTAAGACTTAAAAACAAACTGTCATATGAATTCAACTCATACAAATTTATTAGAAAAATTATTATAATATGCAAACCATAATTAGTTTCCATGCATAGAAAGTCTCTTTAATGAATTATGAGTGACATAATATGCATTTATCTTTGAACATGCAGCAGACATTTACCTGCACCTTTAGCAGTGCTTGGAATGGTCACCAAAACAGGCAAAAATTGTTGCCATGGTATTGGAATGTAACTTTCTTTAGAGAAATAAAGTTCTAAATTAACAATCATATACCGGTATATAATAGCACCTACTATTAACCAATAAGCTATGTGCATAATATTGCAAGTTTTCTTGACCTTTTATAGCAAAAATATGAACTAATTTTATCAACCTGAACAGGTAAAAATTGATAATTAAATTGGGGTTAACAGGGAAGTTGATTTTTTCGGCTAACAATTTTTTATTCCAAATTTACAGTCAAACATGCCTTAACAGTCACCTAGATTCAGTGGTAACCTGTCCCTATTGGTATTTATCATACACTTCAAAACCTTTTGCCTATAAAACTCAACTCTTTTCAGAGTAACCTAACTAGCAGTCAGCCTTCAAATTATTTTCACATGAAAATTGTCATTTCAACTTTGAACAACTAGAATTTTAATGGTTTTTTTTAAAACTACCAATACAATCATAACAAAAAGTATATTTGTGTATAAGTATTGAAGTAAAAAAAAGAATTAGATACAGTTTACAAACAAGATCACATAATAGAAGAGGAATTCGTGAATTCCTCACGAGTGCATGAATTCCTCATGTTCACCTCCTTTCATTTTTCCACAGTATCACTGACTTCTAGGAATATTAACATGTTTATAAAGTTTTCAAAAGGTCCCCTCTCTTGAGCAGTCACTTTTAAAGCTTCCCATGATTGACTGATCAATACAGGTTTGACAGTATCGTATATATCAATGAGTTTAGAAAAAGTTTAAATCTTGTCCTATTTAAATGATTTATATGTATATAATGTGTATTCCTACCTCTTTGTTTGGCATCCCATTTCATCATACGTGTGATTCTCTGTAGTTCCATATAAGCCAGCTTCCAGTCTATACCCATTTTACTTTGATTTGACTTCATTACAATATCATCCATGTTATCTATTCCCTCTTTCACACCTAAAGTTAAGTCATAAAAAGCTAAACAGGGAGCTCCAGGATTGCCACAGTTGAAGTAATTACAATAAACTTAATAAACAATAAAAGAAATGTATACTTTGTGTCTTCCTTGTTTTTTTAATATGTATAAATACACAGCAACGTACTGTGTGTGTTTTTGTTAGATTTTTTCCCCTGCTTTTTATCAATCTGATGAGTTAAGTCCTTTTCAACTGATTTTTATAGTAATATCACTTTGTAAACTGTACAATAAAACAAAGAAACATATTTTGACAATATTGTGAATTGATTTATTTCCTTTGATCTATAAAAGTGTAAGAATATAACCAATAGATTCCTAATTTACATACTACATCTGACAGTATGTATTTTAATAAAAAGGTTTTCTTTAAAAGTTTGGTAAAAACATATATTCTTTTGCAAATTGAGGTATCCATAAATTGCTAGATAATGGATAGAATCTAAAGTATGGACACCACACACTGATCTGAACTACATTGTGTTTATAAAGATTTATGTAATATAGCAAACCAACGAGTGTATATATGGAGTTGATTTGACTTTGTACAATCTTTACCATACAATAACTCAATACCTAGTTCATGACATTTAATCATCCAGAGATCATCTGTATCACATAAGAACCTCCATCTCCTGCACACCTGAAATTAACAAATTTATATAAATAAACTTCAACAAGAGGCTCTCAAGAGCCTGAATCGCTCACCTTCAAATTTTTTGTTTAAATCATTCATCAATGATTATTTTTGCTTTTCAGTGTGTGCTAAAATATGCCATTCAAACATTCTTTGTATCTGTCATATTTTCTTCACAGGCAAAAATAATGCATTTTACCCCAAGCAACATTGGCTATTTTTCTTGAAGTAAAAGGAAATGAAAGAACATTTAAAATTAATAATAATTAGAGTTATCTCTCTTTGCATATTTTAAGTCAGTGTGTAGAAACCAAAAAAATAACTAAATCTATATAAATTAAGTTAATTATCTCACTTCAAATATTTCAGACCAAGAATATCTTCCTTTATGCACATTCTCTGGTCATGTACTGGATCTGTGTAAAGTTTAATTAATATTGGTACAGTTGTGCTTATCTCCCTTGAAAAAAATCTTACCAGAAATATCTTCCTTCATGCACATCTACAGGTTGTGTACAAAAACTGTGTAAAGTTTCATCAATATTGATTAATCTGTTTAGGAGTAGTTGCGCTTACAGACTTGTTGCCATTTATAGCTATATTTAACTAAGTAAAATCAATTATCTCCCATAAAATAATTCCGACCAGAAATATTTTCCTTCATGCACATCCTCAGGTTGTGTACTACAACTGTGTGAAGTTTCATTAATATTGGTCCATCCATTAAGGAGGAGTTGCGTTTACGAGACATATGGACAGACAGACGGACGGACAGGGTGATTCCTATATACTTCCCCAAAATTTTGTTTTTTGGGGGGTATAAAAAACAAATTAATACAAGTTACCCTAAGGATTGTTAAGTTTTAAGTTAAAGTGAAATTGGTTCAGTAGTTTAAGAGAAAAAGATTTTTTTAAGTTAGCAAACAATGAAAAATTGTGTAAAATTATCATTAAAGGGCAATAACTCCTTAAGGCGTCAACTGGCATTTTTAGTCATTAAACTTATTTGTAGATCTTACTTTGATAAACATTTTTGTTGTTTACAGTTTATCTCTATCTATGATAATATTCAAGATAATAACCAAAAACTGCAAAATTTGCTTAATCAAATCGCTAGATATAATTATCTATATTATTTTGATCATGCTGACTTATTTGTAGATCTTACTTAGCTGAAAATTTTTCTCATTTAAACTTTCTTTCTATCTACTATAATTTTAAAGATAATAATTCAAAACCTGTAAAATTTCCTAAAAAAATAACTATATCTGACATTTACCCAACAATAGGTTGTTCAATTAGCCTGAAAATTACATAGCAGATAGATCTTGACCTTTTCATCACTTTGACTCCCTGTCACTTTTGCTCTTACTAATTTAGTTTTTGAGATATAAGCCAAAAACTGCATTTGACCCCTATGTTCTATTTTTAGCAATGGCGACCATGTTTGTTGATAGATCAAAACTTCGGATACAATTTATAAACTAGATACCCTAAGGAACATTCAGTTAAAGTTTGGAAGTATTTGGCCTAGTAGTTTCAGAGGAGAAGATTCTTGAAATAGCTTACGACGACAGACGACGGAAGCCAAGTGATGGCATAAGCTCACTTGGCCCTTCGTGCCAGGTGAGCTAATAAAAGCTTATTTAATTAGTTTAATAAGTAGTTGACTCTCCTTTAATAATTAAAAATCAAGGTAGCAATAAGTGTTGATAAATTATCAACAAATTAGAATTTAAACAATCTTAACTAAGATTGGCAATAAAATGTGATTCATAACAATACCCAGAACAAGGTTCTAATAAAGGGGTACAAATGGCGATCATAGGAATACCTACAACTCATCCATAAACTTTCTTTCCATAAGGTCTAATTACAGAAAAATAAGTTTCAGCAAATAAATCTGCAATCCAATTTTTCAAATGACTATTTAATTAGATGCACATTTTAATTTTTTCACAATAACATAGGAGTGTCCCAAATGTTGACAAATTAGCTTAATCTCTCCATGTTCTCTCCATGCAACTGTCAAGGCTTGGTTACTATTTTCAAAACTATTGCACTAACCGAGATGGCAACAGAGGTTTTATATTCAGGAATACACTATATCACAATTGGTCTTAAACCTGACAGACTCACCTGTGAAGCTTTAAAAATCTCATGTGGTGTCAAAAAGGAAAAAATGTACAGCAAAAGTTTATCTGACAGCCGATTCACATCTCTGGTGTCTCTAATTCTGTAAAATAAAATGGAAATGGTTAAGATTAATCTTTAAGCCCATAACTAAATAAAAATGTTGTTTTATTATAGAACAAACAAAGAATTTTGCCAAATAATAGAACCAAAAAAAATGTTGTCCTATCATGTTGTTCTATTATTATAAATATTATTCAATATTTAAAACTTAAGGCAAGTCTCACGTTTTAAATTTCATAATTAACTGTCTCGAGTTGATAAATATCGAATCACACTTGACTTATTGATAGAATCTATATATATAATACTGAAGTGAAATACCTTGGTTAATCATGTTGATTGGTTATATTGACAGAGAATATGAGCTTATAGCGATATACATGTATCATCTGATCAAAAATGAAGATCAGAATGGTAAATAATGTGTAAATCAGGGCACTTCAGTATAATATAATTGTTATATGGTCTTCACAGATGCCATGGGCTCATATTCCCTGTCAGTGCCTTATGTCCCCTTTGCCTGATGGCTCAGGGGATGTTAAACACTGAAAGGTAATTTAAGTTTATATCCTTTGTGGAGATTCTGAATAACATGCAATACAATGGATTTAAAGGAAAACATAACATAAATCACTGAAGCATACAATATAGGTGATATGGTAGCCTATAATCTGCTTTATAATAATAATATAGTATACAAGATAACTGTGTTGGTAGTAATTTCCTTCTTGTAACCATAGATTCTTTAGAAATGTATATAAACATATCACTGAATCAAAAGAATTTATTGTTTAATACAATATAATGTGGATTCATTTATTTTCATGGCTACCAATTTTCGTGGATTAAGAAAAACTTACATTTTCATGGATATTTGATTTCATGGTTTTACCAATGTCTGGATATAACCTTATAGAGAATTTGTGATTCGTTGAACATTAAAAGTTGTGGTTTATCTATACCCACAAAATCCATGAAAATTGGTACCCCACAAAAATAATGATTCCACAGTACCTATTAACATCTTTTGTTTGGTAAATTATACCTTTGTTGTATATGTGTAGTAAGTTGACTGAGAACTTCATCGCCACATAACTTCAACACTTCTTTTAGTAAGTTAATCTTTTCATATCCTTCCCACTGACCTTGCCACTAAAACAAGAAAATTCTCAAAGATGTAAAATATGTTATTTGACTTTTTTATTACCGGTACTGCAAGTGGTATTTCAACTGTATCTATAAATTAATTTCATAATCTAATTAATCCATTAATGTAGTATTTTAAGTCTGGATTTATTGGTGAATGAGATGCCACCTAACTTCACAAGTATACATAACATTCCTACACAGGAAAATTAATTCTGTAAGTGTTAAAATGATTTTTTTTGTCTAGCATGATTTCTTTTTTTAAATTAAAGAACCTTAGTGAGCACGCTCACATACCCCACGTCCCCACATTGTCATTGGAGAAATTAAATAAGTATAAGAAAAAATATTGAATAATAATTTCCTGTCAATATACATAGTTTGTCCTTATTATCTACAAAATTTCATGAAATTCTGTTGTGTGTTTTCAGAGGAGTTAAGATGACAAACTGTTGCAGAAGTACATTGAAGCAAATAAGTTCAAAGGGGCATAACTCCTAGAAAAAAATTGAACCGTAATTTCCTGTTGATATGCACATCTACATAGTATGTCCTTATTATCTACAAAGTTTCATGAAATTCTGTTGTGTGGTTTGAGAGGAGTTGCGATGACAAACTGTTGCAGTAATACATTAAAGTAAATAAGTTCAAAGGGGCATAACTCCTAGAAAAAAAATTGAATCGCAATTTCCCGTCGATATGCACAACTACATAGTATGTCCTTATTATCTGAAAAGGTTTCGTGAAATTCTGTTGTGTGGTTTGAGAGGAGTTGCGATGACAAACTGTTGCAGTAATACATTAAAACAAATAAGTTCAAAGGGGCGTAACTCCTAGAAAAAAAATTGAATCGCAATTTCCCGTCGATATGCACAACTACATAGTATGTCCTTATTATCTGAAAAGGTTTCGTGAAATTCTGTTGTGTGGTTTGAGAGGAGTTGCGATGACAAACTGTTGCAGTAATACATTAAAGTAAATAAGTTCAAAGGGGCGTAACTCCTAGAAAAAAAATTGAATCGCAATTTCCCGTCGATATGCACAACTACATAGTATGTCCTTATTATCTGAAAAGGTTTCGTGAAATTCTGTTGTGTGGTTTGAGAGGAGTTGCGATGACAAGAAACAGGACTGACGGACAGACAGACTGACGGACGGACGGACGGACGGGGCAAAAACATTATACCCTTCGCAACTTCGTTGCGTGGGGTATAATAAGTGCATTATATTGGGAAAATAAGAAATTAAGGTTAATTTTACAGATTTAGTTGGCCTTCAATTGCAAACACAAACTGTACATTGTAGTTTGAGAGCAAGTCAACCAAGTTAACCAATGGCAACACATCAATGAACTCCTTTAAAATAACTTTTTATTATGACTATACATAAAATGAGTGGCACATTTCCCTTTAAGGAAATCATAATAATATCAATAAAATCATATTGAACTGATACATGTATCTATAAAATATAAATCTGAAAAGTAAAAATATCCCTTTTCTACAAATTAACAGATTTATAAGCAATTGCAAGCTTTTCTTTAAAGTCAATATAGTAGTTATTGGAAAACAAAAAAGAGTTCTGGGTTTTGCTCATTGTTGAAGGCTGTAATTGTTCAGGTATTTTTCCTTTGGTCTTAATGGAAAGTTGTCTCATTGGCAACATACTTCATCTCCTTGTTATTTCTTCCCTATATCAACCTACGATGACATACAAACAAAAGTAACAAGAAAAACATTACATACCCTTCCACTGTCTTACTGGACATTAAAAACAAAATATTATAAACTTACAGTCCATATCTGCTTCAGCTGATCTTTAAAATTAGACATTAAATCGACTTTCTGTGCCTTTAAGAAGATTTTCCCTTTCTTTGGAGCTCCTGTCCACCACTTAACATTCTTGTAAGATTTCTGCAGAGTAACTGGCAAATCATCTACTCCTTTAGGTTTCCGTACTGTACCAAATCTAATTTGCCGTTGCATGGGTCCTTTCAAAAAAATAAATAGGGAACATTTTCTTGAAAAACTGCACAAAAAATCACATATGTACTGTATTTAATCTTATACTTGTTAATATAAAATTTGACTTTCATATATATCTCTGACTTCTTATGTATGTTTGATATTTTACTAATGTTACATGAAAGTACATAAAATAAAAGAGAAGTGAAAATTAAAATTTGGCAACTGTACTACAGTAGCAATAATCAAACGTTGTAAATTAAGATATAATCTATAGATGTTGATTTTTAAATTAATAAACCTTTTTTATTTCCTTGAAAGATTGACTCAAGTAAGCTTAAATATTTTTAAGAATTTTTTTTTATATAGTTGTCAATCTCTAAAATCATGGACGTCATAAGGTGTTGGTGTCATGTCAGGCAAGACAAAAGTATGAATGCTAAAAGAATTTTAGAATAAATATATGATTGTCTCATTAACGGTTAACCTATATACATGTATAGCTATACCTAACAACTCTGTATATCCTTTAATTCATAGGTACAATGTATATCTTTTGTCAATATTTACAATCAAAATGTATGGTTATTTTATTTTGTTGCCCTGATTTCCACTTTAGTTTCTTTTCTTTTTGCTAACTGCTTAATACTAATTTATTCATATTTTAATTCATACCTAATTTGTGGACATTTTCTGTATCAACAGTGAAGAAATCTGGAGTACTAGCAAAATTACTTCCAAATAAGTGTTGTCTAACTTGACTAGTATTTCTACTCGAAAAATGTTCCAGACTTTTTGACATGTCAGAATGCACACTTGAGTAACTTTTTTCACGGTATACTTTATTAGAAGTCTCTATGATTGTTGGTGATAATACTCTGATTCTAGAATACTGTTGAGATTTGGCAAGACCTCTCAATGTTGTATCGGTTCCCCTCATTGATATATTTGTATCACGTAAGTGAGAAATATTGGTTTCCCTAGCTAAAGATTGATTGGTAATGTCTCTCAGTGAAGTAATATTCTCTCTCCCTTCGTCCCCCTCAGTTGATTCAATATCTGTTGAAGCAAAACTAACTTGGGACACAACTCCTTGACGAGGAGTATGATAAATAGGCTCTTCTCCCTTGTACTTTGTTGCTGTACCATATTTATGTAAAACTGCAGCATGGTTCACTGCTTGTTGAATTATAGTTTCAGTTAAATCTGTTACATACTTCTCAAATGGGTTGATGTTTGCTCTGACTTCACATAATCTATCAAATGTATCCTGTTTTTCTAATTGTCTACTGTCGGGAGAATTTGTTGAACTGACTATATCCTCCAGCAGATCAATCCGTCCATCTCCTGTGACATCAAATTCAAATAGCTGGCCTGGTGTTTCACTGATTATATTGGACTTGGGAGGTTGTTTAACTGGCTCTTCAAATGTAAGTTTGTAGTTTCTTGACTCTTGTCTTTGTTTAAGTACTTTAAATGGTGTAGATGGATACCTATGTTTGTAAGCTGCAGCATAGTCTCTGTGTCTCACTGGTTCTAGTGTTGTGGCAAGAATATCCAGCTGAGTAATACTACATCTGTTTATAAAACAAATATATTTAGAAAAAATATATATAAATTAGGTAAGAGAATAATAATAGTAAATACCAACAAAATGTCAACTGCAGTGTATAAATGAGGATATAAAATGTGTGTCATAATTTGCTATTGTATGATTGTAAAAAAAAAATGATGATGCTCCTGCTTGCATGAAATCTTATAAAAAGACATAACTCAAGACTTGTAAAAGTGATGCTATCCAAATTCGTACTTGATCTGAGTTTTGTGGTAATAAGCTTAAGCACTGTGTATAAGTTTTGTAACATTTGGTTGAGGCAAACTTAAGTTAGAGGATAGAAACAAAACATTCAGCAATTTTTCCATCTGAAAAGGGGCATTACTTTAGAATGGTAAAATTTAAAGTGATGCCACCTAAACTCAAACTTGATTTGTGTTATGTCGTAATAAGCATTGTGTATGGTAAATATTTATAACATTTGGTTGAGACACACTTAAGTGGGAGAAAGGAAACAAAAGTTCAGAAATTTTTCAATACCTAAAAGGACACAACTATACACAAGTAACATTGAAGCCACTCAAACTTGATCTGTGTTTGTGGTCATTATCATTAAGTTCAAGAACAGAAATCAATTTTGGGGCATACAGACAGATGTACAAATGGACAAGTGTTAAATTGCTACAGCTGTAGGTGGATTGGTCATGTACAAATATACTTGTGGTAAGAGAAAAAGGATAGCACTTAGACAGCAATCCATTGGACCCAAAAAGGTAAATGAAAGAGTGAAAGACCAATCTGGTCAACTTTTAATGATAGCAAACAGAAGTATAAGAGCTTTTGTAAACTAGAGGCTCTAAAGAGCCTGTGTCGCTCACTTTGGTCTATGTGAATATTAAACAATGGACACAGATGGATTCATGACAAAATTGTGTTTTGGTGATGGTGATGTGTTTGTAGATCTTACTTTACTAAACATTCTTGCTGCTTACAATTATCTCTATCTATAACAGTACTTTCTGTGGAAAATGTTATTGAAAATCTTCAAATTTTAAGAAAATTGTTAAAAATTGACTATGAAGGGCAATAACTCCTTAGGGGGTCAATTGACTATTTTGGTCATACTGGCTTATTTTTAGTTCTTACTTTGCTGTACATTATTGCTGTTTACAGTTTATCTCTATCTATAATAATATTCAAGATAATAACAAAAAAACAGCAAAATTTCCTCAAAATTACCAATTCAGGGGCAGCAACCTAACAACCGATTCATCTGAAAATTCCAGGGCAGATAGATCGTGACCTGATCAACAATTTTACTTCCTGTCAGATTTGCTCTTAATGCTTTGGTTTTTGAGTTATAAGCCAGAAACTGCATTTTACCCCCATGTTCTATTTTTAGCCATGGCAGCCATCTTGGTTTGTTGGCCGAGTTACCGGACATATTTTTTTTAACTATATAACCCAATGATGATTATGGCTAAGTTTGGTTAAATTTGCCCCAGTAGTTTCAGAGGAGAAGATTTTTCTAAGATTACTAAGATTTACAAAAATGGTTAAAAATTGACTATAAAGGGCAATAACTCCTAAAGTGGTCAACTGACCATTTTGGTCATGTTTGACTTATTTGTAGATCTTACTTTGCTGAACATTATTGCTGTTTACAGTTTATCTCTATCTATAATAATATTCAAGATAATAACCAAAAACAGCAAAATTTCCTTAAAATTACCATTTCAGGGGCAGCAACCCAACAACGGAATGTCCAATTCATCTGAAAATTTCAGGGCAGATAGATCTTGACCTGATGAACAATATTACCCAGTCAGATTTGCTCTAAATGCTTTGGTTTTTGAGATATAAGCCAAAAACTGCATTTTACCCCTATGTTCTATTTTTAGCCATGACGGCCATCTTGGTTGGTTGGCCGGGTCACCGGACACATTTTTTAAACTAGATACCCAAATGATGATTGTGGCCAAGTTTGGTTAAATTTGGCCCAGTAGTTTCAGAGGAGAAGATTTTTGTAAAAGTTAATGCAGGACGACGACGACTATGGACGCCGGACGCCAAGTGATGAGAAAAGCTCACTTGGCCTTTCGGCCAGGTGAGCTAAAAACAAAGTCACAGAAAAATTGTAATTTTTAGTGTTAGTGTTATAAAAGTTAAAAAAAATTGCTTAAAGTCCCATAACTCCAATGAAATGGTTGGATCAAAATTGTGGTACAAAAAAGTACAATACTGTTCAATTTAGATGATGACAAACAACCTTACCAAGAATGTGAAATGGAACCAAAGGAGGTGTGGTCACATACGTACATGGTGCAGTTGAAACAATACAGAAAATGTAACTGTATTGTTGACAATGCGATTAGAATACTTTAGTTTCCAGAAAACCTATAGAGTTCAAATAAATAAAGAAACTAAGTTTTTTATACTTATATATAATTACCTATCAATAATACCGAATAACAAATGTTGCTGCTGCCATGATCTCCATACTTCAAACCAATCGCATATCTTTTTATAAATTTGTTGGTTGTTTAATTTTGAAAAGTTCTGTTCTCCTCTTTTCTCGTATTTGGCTGTGGGTGGTAAATAAACAACACCTTCAAAATTTCCATATCTTAATCCATGAGCTGGTTTAATAGAAAAATCTCTTGTGAGATTGATTGGGACTATAGATGATGGCATTTTTGTAGACCTGAAATAAAAAATTCAAAATCAGATTTACTGATTAAAACAATGGTATTCAATATTTGTAAAATATTACCTTTTAATCAAATTGACATGATTATTACTAATAAAAATGAATTATTTTTTACAGGAGGGCATAAAACTCTCTTAAGTGTATCTTTTCACAAATTTACATTTTACATTGCATTTGATCATTTGTGGATCAACACTTCCAGAAAAATTAAATCATTGACATCCTTTCAATCATACCAAAGGTAATACATGTACTTAATGAGAAAGTAAAAAAAAAAAAATTTTTAAATATAAGCAGGGATCTCCATGTATGAAAATTGAACGATGGAGGAACTTTCACCATCACAAACCGTGTCTACACCATACAGTGTAGTGCAATCGAAAGTATTTCATCCCATATAAGGAATGGTGAACATGCTAATTCATTGCTTATTCAAATTATATTTATTTTAATTTTCTTTATAAATATTTTCAATAATTGCCGTTTGTAACCGTTCAACTGCCAAGACTTCATGGTCCCCCCTTTAGTAGGTAATGACCAAAAGCTGTCATGAAGGTCCCCGTAGTTTTCTTGCTATTTTTGGTAATTGTTATGGGGATTAATAACCATGTGGAGCTTATTTTTCACGGACACTGTCAAATTCAGAAGTCATGAACCCATTAGACATTACCGGTATGGCTCATTTGTGGCAACAACAAAACGATTCGTACAGGTTATGTAAAAGGTTAGAGATTTGTAAAGCAAATGTTGACAAATGAAAAGGTTTTTAATGACTTTATCTAGCAAATTGATGCTATGCAACATGCATCTTTCGAGTCTGAATAAAACTGGAAAGGCGATAATTACGATAAGAAATTTTTTTACAGGAAATATTGAGTTTTCACTCTTTAACTATTAAAGTAATATTTTAATTCTATAGTACCCTTACAGCAGAACTCGAGTTATTTGCGATGAAATAATAATAAATGTTTTACGTCTTTAATATTTTGCACTTCTTAAAAAGGCGGATGCTGATTGCGTAAGTCAAAATAAAAGCATGTGTTCGACTTGTTAAACTGTTTTCTTTGTAACTGGATTATTAATCTATTTATTTAATCTAAATTATCATAAGCATTTGCAGAAACTTAGTTGAATAATTTGACAAATCAATCATCGATCTTCAGATAGTATTCTCCTGTCTGATTTGTTGATCTACCTGTACAAGCTCAGGTACAAGTGATTAGTGATCTTAATCCAGATATCCCTTAGGCATTAGAATTAACTGTATTGGATTATAATATAAAAAGCTTAGGTTTATGCAATTACATGCATTTGATTATAATTGCTCAAAAATGGCGTCAAGCTATAAAAACGATAACAGTTTTCAACAATGGGGGAAGACAATTTAACGATGGCGCAAGACATTTGAACGATGGCATCGTTAAACAGGCCATGGAGATCCCTCATAAGGATGAATAGACTATGCACAATCAAATCTTCTACAATCACTTACCAAAAGGTGGTTACCCTTTGTTAAAATGATATTTCTGATTTTGTGATTTACTCTATAACCCTCAGGCTGATGAAATTCTTGAAGGTGTAGTTTTTTGTATCATATCCAGAGAATTGTCTTTTGGAAGCAATTATTTTATTGATATGGTCCAGGAACACAATTATCCTCCTTTGATTTACCGTTGTCTTAGTTCAAATATAGTCCTTTGTGTGGACAGTACAAAAATGTATGTAACTTTGAATTATTTTCATACACCTTCCATATTTATTTCTTTATACTTTATTCGTATATAAAAACAGAAAGCTGGAGGATAAAATTACTAGTATAAGAAAACCGTCCAAATTTGAGAAAATAAAGGGTGGCAGGAAGTTGAAACTTACATAAATGAAGAGATAAATGAAAATAAACAAATTGAGGCCCAATTTATATGGATAGAAGTATGTATGTCGGTTGTGGCAGCAATGAGGCAGCGCATCCATTTTAGGGCTGGCAAATATCCACTTTTTATAATGGACAAGCTTTGACATTCCACAGCCCTAGCAGCTACATGAATATTGATATAACTTCAAAGTAGTAATCAATTTTTTTTACTAAAAAAAGTATTGACATGTTTATTTCACGTTCCATTCCCAATCTGATGCATTTTATTATAAAACCTTGTGCAAGGACAAGTAGCCTACAAATAGCCCTGAAATGGGTCAATATCGCTAATGCGCCTCAAAATGAGGAACTCAAAAGTTGTGTGTAAACAAAAAAATATCCCTGTGTAGTGATATTGGACATGTTTCTTTTTTTAACAAGTGACTAAGCTGAACTATTTGTGTTGATTTGGAAAGTAGAGGAACAAAGAATAAATTTGTAAAAACCATGAGTACTAAATTTTCAAAGAACTTGTTGTGTTAAAAAGGGATTTTTTACCTTGAGACGCCACATAACGAAAGGATTTTCGTGGAATGCTAATCTCACTTGTACCAGGAAAATGTAACCACATATGTGAAAATGTCTCAGCTTCAAAACAAGCTATCACACATATCCAAGTTTACGATATGGACTGAGCTACAGGAAAAGATGCTACCATCACCGCCTATGGAAAATCAATGAAAGATATAGACCAAAATGTCAATTTGACTACTCGTCCGTACACAGGGTGGCACAGACAGAATCTGTGTCCATTCACGTTCGCCCCCTTTCACTTTTGCAACTTCATGTTTACACCTTTTTTTTTGGATTGTCAAGGATTTGTAAAGTTAGACGTTTTGTGTTTAATAATTTTGTAATTGAGTTTAAATAAATCTTAATTATGCTTTTGTCAGTGAACGTATTGCTTTATATTTTTTTTCATTGTTTCACAAAAAAGTAAAATTCTGACTTTTTATTTTTTATTAAAATAAATCTTAATCATGTTTTGGTTAGTAGTGTATTGCTATAAATATTCATTTATTGTTTCAAAATACAGTGACATTCTGTCAACGTTTTTTGTGCTGAATTAATCTTAATCATAATTTGGTTAGTGCATTGTTTTTACTCAAGTGGACCTATGCAGCAAATATGTGTTTTGGGGGCTATCAGATCTGATATGCACAGTGCAAACATGATGTGTATTGGGTGCTAACAGATCTGATATACACAGACACTGCCAATCAGAAAATCATCCAGGACACCTGGAACAGTTAATACATATGTTCCTGGGGACACAGAATCCCAAAAGGGATGACATTTTCAATTATATTGTTTCAGACAAGATCATTTAAACTACAAAGTTTACGTTTTATCTGATTAAATGACACATAACATTGCCACACAATAATGGTACGAGTCAGTAGAAGCGCGAGTACAAATTAAAAATGTACACGAATAATTTAGCCGAGTACGAGTTCGCAAACTTCTGATCTATTTTACAGGTATGTATCAATTGTCAGCTATCACAGGCAATACGAGAAATGTTCAAATCATCATAAACATTTATTTCAAACCTTTTTGAATAGCATTTTCATATCAGAAAATAAGATAACTTCTGGTTGTTTACATCTGTAACCTCCATCTTCCCGTATCTAAGAACAGGTGCTTGACAGGGTAAAACATGCAATCAGTCCCGTATAAAATGAATCGATTCTGAATATATGATTTCCATGAATTTTGAAATAAAGATAAAATGTTAAAACTTTATTTTTTTATATATCTCCAATTACCATTGATGATTTAAATGATTTTTAAGCTAAACTCATTACTTGCGATATATAATTGACCTCGGAAGTTCATGGCTACCTTTTGCCGTTTACAAGCGTCTCACAGACTAAAACACTAAAATGACCTAGAGCGGGAATTTCAAAACAGTTCTAAACCTGTACCTTGTCAAGAATTTTTCTATGTCAAAACTAACAGAAAAAATGAAAGTCAAAGAATCACAAAGTGCGTCAAATTTGGATTCGTCAGACGAAGAACAAGGCGAATTAGATATGTCACCTTTGAAAGTTTCTTGGTATGCAGAATTTCTGTTTTGCCCCCCCCCCCCCACCCAATTAAGGATACCCCTTAAAGTTAAACAGTAACGACAGCTGAGATTAAATAAAAACAATTAAGTATACTTCAATCAGATGAGACTGACGAAAAACATTCATACACCCCAGTTAATGCAGCAAGTTTTTTAAGGTTCATCATAACAAATGGACAAATATGGCCG
The DNA here is from genome assembly GCF_965363235.1 of Mytilus galloprovincialis. Lineage (NCBI taxonomy): Eukaryota > Metazoa > Mollusca > Bivalvia > Mytilida > Mytilidae > Mytilus > Mytilus galloprovincialis. The sequence goes on from NC_134840.1 coordinate 90,145,714, forward strand.
TATTTTCACCTCAAAAACCACTCTGTGTACAGACTTACATGTGCTGTTTGGAAAGTTTTAATGGCTAGCATCCACTAGATATATAAAAGTAAAATGCATTTTGTGTTTAAGAAAGATATAATCTTTCTTGGTTTTTGATGGGCATTTTTTTCCTTAAACTGCAGAAGGTGCAAAAATAAACAAACACCTGAATTACTTTGATACTGTCCACTCACAGCTGACTCAGATAAACTCTTTAACTCACCTATAGTTATGAAGATACCTCTTCTCCATGTCAATTAAGGACAATCAAAACAATACAAACCGGTTTTTTAACCTGAGGGTGCATCTGTAAGTGATAAATTTGTCCTGGTAAAATATGTCTGGGCGGACAAACATTTCTAGTATAAAAAGTCCATGGTTACAGAATTTACTAGTATATTTAGTCAGATGTTAGTAATATATGTCCCCAGACTAATTTTCCTAGGTAATCATGTCCTTTGAAATCATATATTTAAATTCAATTACATTTAAACCATGGAAATTTAAATATTATGTTTTAGTAATGTTTAAGAGTTGCATAGTTATATTTTTGATAAAATTCATGTCCTCAGACTAATTTTTCTAAGAAATCATATCCATGTTATTAATAGTCCTAAGTTAAAATGTCCATGCCCTTAATTTTAAAAGGTGAATATGAATGTAATATGTCTTAATATTGCTCAAGACAAAACAAAAAAGTTGTGTATCAATCTGTTAAATAAAACTTGTCTCCAGACTAATTTTCCTAGGAGATCATGTCCATGTCATAAATAGTGCTAGGTTAAAATGTCCATGCCCTTAATGTTAAAAGGTGAATATAAATGTAATATGTTTTAATATTGCTAAAGAGTTGTGTATCAATTTTTTAAATAAAATTTATGTCCCCAGACTAATTTTCCTAGGAAATCATGTCTATGTCATTAGTATTCCTAGATAAAAATGTCCAAGTCTTTTATTATAAAAGGAAAATGTTATAAGCAGTGGGAACTCAATATTCATGTTTTAATTAGGTTATAAAGGAAATGTCCTTCATTTTAATTGGAAAAAATAATGAAATTGTAACATTTTTTTCATCTATTTTAAATATATTTTATGATTTAATAAAACTATAAGAAAAATAAGTCTTGGGACAATTTTTCCTAGGAAACCAAGTGCCAGACATAGTTTACTAGCTATGGACTTATTTTCCTAGGAACATTTGTCCTAGGACTTATATTCCTAGTAAAATCATGGACATGGACTGATTAACTAGAAAAAAAAAGTCTGGAGAACAAATTTTGCTACCGGACCAAATTTACTATTACACATCTCAAAGTTGTACCACAACTTAGTTAATTTTCACACCTTTTGCATGAAGGAAAAAAAATGCCCATCAAAATCCAAAAGAGATTTTATTTTTCTGAAACACAAATTGCATTTAACTTTATTATATCTAGTGGATGCCAGGCATTAAAACTTTTCCAGAGATTTTTAAGACTTTTAAAGTCTGTACTCGGAGTAATTTTTGGCATGTAAATACAGCCATATTTGTACTTTTGTTATGATGAACCTTAATTACGAAATTAATAAAAAAATCCTTTTTTTTATCAATGTGACATGATTTTTAGCTGTAAATTTCCCTAGATGCAGAGTGCTGATAGATTTGATGAAATGCGTAACGGTTATATATTTGACATGCATTGATTGCTTTATTGTTTTCTGCGGAATCTTCTGATCATTGTTGACATTTAAAATAATACTTTTTTTTTAAACCAAAGCATCTGTTTGACTTATATATACTTATATCTTAGTTTTAAGACTTTACTCTTATTCATGCAATAAATTCTGCCTGATTTATGATGCAGGCCGTATCCCCATGAAATTTTGTTTTGAAAATAGGAATAAATTTATGAAAACTCAGGTCAATAGGTGGAAATACGGGGAATTGTACTCCTATCAATGCAATTTCGTTAAACCCATTCATTTTAAGATTATCACAAACAACACCGCTAGCAGAATAAAAAAAAGAAATTGATTGGACTAAAAGAATACAAAATGTATGGATGGAATCCGAATTAGGCAAAAAGCGCAATACAAGCATACGTTGAAACTCATGAGCATACAGAAAAGAGTTTGTTAGCATGGATTGAAATTTTTTTATTGAACTTGTTTATTTGTTCGAATAACTTTCACTGTGTTCCAAGTGAAAACTGTCTCTGAAATTCATTGGTTTGTATAGAAATCTGACATACAACCGATGTATTTTCGGAAATATCTTAAAAATAGTAATATTGTTTGTGTTACTTGTACATTATAGTTAAACCATTATTTTCAAGGCTTTAACATAAAATCAATGGTCAGCATACAGATCAATAAAAAAGGCTATACCGGTACATACAATGTACATCTTTATTATTATTGATCAACTTAAAAAATTCATTAAAAGAACAAGTTGCATTTTATCTTAATCTCCGATACATGTATTTATTTTAAGTCAAAAGATTTTGCTGTTATGATTGGTTTACAATATCATTGAAAAGTATACATTTTGCAGGGTTCAATTGGCCTCTTTCAGGAGTTTATTCAGTTGTTTTAGTGGTACATGTATATATATGTAGTGAGAGCTTGATGTCAAAGACATTAAATATATTATTTAGTTAAAATAAATTAAGTAGATGCGTTGTTTCAATGTGTTTTCATTAACATTATCATAGATGTCTGTTTTTTGCAGGTTAGATTTATCTTCATTAGGATGTGATGAACCTGTTGGGATTTGTGCATTGCCAGGTGTGTAAAATAAAAACTTATTTATAAAAAAAGCCCCAAAAATATTTAAATACTACCTACAATACTCTATTAAAAAGTCTTCCATATTTCATAACAAAATATTAATACATTTACATGTACTATCAAAAACAAAAGAGGGAGTATCTAAAATACAAATACCTCTTTCTGTGACTTCATACAGTTTCCAATTTCATGAATTTAGGGCCCACAAGGAGCATATTAGAGAATACAAGTATAAGGTAAAAGAACATTGATTAGCATAGATACATAGAATTTTAGATATGAATCCTCTCCAATTCTAAAAAGCCTGTGCTTTTCTACCAATCAAACAGCCTTTACCCTTAAAGTGATAACAAAGCTTATTATGCTGTATTGTTGAAGATAGTATATTGAATGTTGGTTTATTGTGTAGCTGGGATGTCGTCTCATTGATATATACACCACATATACTTTTTTCAGTTATAACCCTGTACATTGTACATTGTAGATGCACTCAATTCCAATCTTAATTGACAAGTTTTTCTGCTGAAGAGTAGTGGTTTTCTTGTGGCACTCAAACTGTCTTCACAAATAAAATCTGACCATCACTAAATAGCCAGTAGTGCAATGTAGTGCTGAAATAGTTTAACATCAATCAAATAATCCTTTTCTTCATGTTCATTTTAATGTTTATTGTGTGCATATGTTTTCAACTAATTGTTTGTTTTAAAATTTTAGGTTGCAGATTTAAAGACATATGGAGAAGTCTTGAAAATGACATAAGTATGCATAGTGGTGAAATATTAGACTTAAATATTAAAAAAAAATAAACAAAAACTTAAAAAATAAAAATATGGAACATACTGTTTGTCAATGCCACAGGTCTACAAAGCATATGACGAAGGCCAAGACTCCCATATCTCCATAAAAATCATTAAACATATTGAAAGATTGAAATATACATTCTCTGAGGGAACGAAATTTGGCAAATGAAGTCTGAATAATATTATATTTTAATAAATATCAAGTACAGCAAAATTTGTCTTAACAAATGTCTTCAAAATGTGCTACTTTGAGGGGGAAGCAAATTTAATCAGCTAGAAACAAGCATACATTCTTAAAACTAATAAATGAACCCCCAACAATATCTATAATACTAAAATTACGAGGTCCAATTTGTCAGCCGTCATCACGTAAAAACGACGAATCAAAGAATTCAACTTTATATATAACTAATATAGTACAAAGGTGTAGATTAAAAATTACACCACTCCAGGCCCTTTTGTTTTCCACGTAATTAATATTGCCAATAATTAAGAAGTTCCGGGTCGAGTCCGATACCGATACCAATAGTATATTCACCTGTTACCTATTACCTTATCTGTACGTTCCGCATATGACAGGCGCACCACCAAACGGTGTATTCAGGATTAATATGCTATATACACGGGTCATAATCACAGGGTTGACACTACTAAATTGTCAAATTGTTACCTATTGTAGTATTTTAATCAGTAAGACTTTCTAAGATAACAATACGAATACTAAAAATCTGTGACTAAAAATAAGGCGTATAGGTACAGTTTTCAATTTGTAAGCGGGCATGGCGTAAAACAGCGAATCAAAGAATTCAACTTTATTTATAACTAATAAAGGACAATGCTGTTGATTAAAAAATACTCCATTCCAGGACCTTTTGCTTTCTAAATAATTAATATTACCAATAATTGATAAGTTCCAGTTCGACGGGTTCAAACAGAAAGATTTGATAGCAGAGAAAACTTTGTATCTTATAATCGGCATGACTTTATCAGATGACAATACTAATACTAAAATAAGGCTTGCGCATAGTTATATACTTTAATTCAGTCACGGACCCGCGATATCACGGGTGTGTTCTAGTGACAATGTAAAAATATAAAGCCTGCTTCTTAAATTTTAAGCCTGATTTTGATAATAAGTTACCCTCAGCATAAGTTTTTTTAGGAAGACACGAGAAGAAGTTGAAATGTAGTCTTTCAATAAATAGACATTTATTTTCATTTACTGAATTTTCAAGAAAAATGTTTTATAAATGTATTTTTTAATTAAAAGATGCCTCATTATTTTTTAGAATGTCTAGTGTCAGAAGGTGTAAAGGAAGTGTTTTGTTTGTGCAGTAAAGGTGAACTTAACAAGTATAGAGTGCCAAAGTTAATAGGAGAGCTTCAAGAGAATGACATTACTGTACATCATACACCTTTCCCTGATGGACTGGTACCTAGCACTAGCGAGCTGATCAAAATCATTGATGACCTTCATGTTGTACTCATGAATAGAAGAAAAACTATTATACAGTAAGTTAATCATTGATGACCTTCATGTTACACTCATGGATAGAAGAAAAACTGTTATACAGTAAGTTAATCATTGATGACCTTCATGTTACACTCATGGATAGAAGAAAAACTGTTATACAGTAAGTTAATCATTGATGACCTTCATGTTACACTCATGGATAGAAGAAAAACTGTTATACAGTAAGTTAATCATTGATGACCTTCATGTTACACTCATGGATAGAAGAAAAACTGTTATACAGTAAGTTAATCATTGATGACCTTCATGTTACACTCATGGATAGAAGAAAAACTGTTATACAGTAAGTATAGGTTACTTGAACCTTGGTTAAAAAAACAACAACAACAGTACACAAAACACAAGTTCAGTACTATACAGAACTCTTAAAATATAAAACTAAAGACTGATCAACTATAGGTCAACCAAAAAACTGATTAATAAATATGGTCCTTGTCATGTTTGTTCCGCTAAAACATGCCATTAAAAACCAACAAACTGCAGAAATATGTTTTTTTAAACAAAGAAACAGTTAAATGAAAAGAGTACACAAAAAAGTAACCAAAACCAAAATGTAAACATCAATTAAAAACACTTGTTAGATGATAACATCAAAACAACAAACAATAAGATCAATAGAAATCCAAAATTTATCAGGTAGGGGTAATGGGAGGCACTCAAATCAATTAAACATGGTTGGTTGCATTTTGCTCAGAATTTTGTAAGACAAAAAGGTTATACACCTTTATAATTAAAGACAGATTTTTCACAACAATAATACTGTAGTAATTTTTTTTAGCTGTTATGGAGGTCTTGGAAGATCAAGTTTCTGTAAGTACCAAGTTATATACTATTTGTCAACTTTTTTAATTTTAGTTTTGAACACCTGTTATAGACAGTGTTCTTGAATTATAGTTGTCTTATATGAAAAAAGAATAAAATGTTACTTGAAAATCATAAAGGACAGCTTCTTAATCAGGTTGATTTTTATAATGATTCCAAAACAATATTTAAAAGCATTACAGTGTAATTTTGTTAATCTGTTATCTTGTCAATTCAGAAAGTGAATTTCAGACATTGTGATCACAGATAATTAAAAAGACTAGTGTATACTTGTGAAGGTAGTTTTAGTATTTTATTTCATATAATTACATTACATGTATGTTTCAGAAGAATCCCTTATTTTAGTCGGATAACAACGCTTGGGCGTCATACTAAAATTCATCTTCATATCCCAATGAAATTTAAAATTCATGATGACACGTTCTATCACAAAAATGTGCACAGGTTATTTAAAAAAATAAATGATACAAATCGATTTATCATTATCATATCAAAAATATGTATTACATTAAAGTATTGAATGCTTCTTTTAGTAATTTCATAGGATTGTAAAAGTGTTGACTGTGTGCACTTCTGCGCTTCATACAAAATGTATTTCGTCAATGCTTTTACACCCCAATGAATTTACAAAAAGAAGCATTCAATTCTAAGTACATGTGACCCCTTTATTTCAGTGGCTGCAGCATTGATGATGAAACTTGATTCTTCACTAGAAGCAGACAAAGCAATAGAGATAATGAGAGAACTAAGAGGTCCAGCAGCTGTACAATCTGTCAAGGTATGTATTCTATATCCATTCAGCGTTGATTCCTCACTAAAGGCAGACAAAGCATTAAAGATAATGAGGGGAAAAAAAATTAAAATTAACCAAATGTGTACAAAAACTGAGATGCCATAAAAATATATAAATGCATATAAAAACAATCAGCCCCATTTATATTTTCTATTTAATTGCAAACTATACAAAGTATAATTATCAGGTCATTGGAAATTTTGACCCTTTTTATGGATCAAAGTGATTGCAACAAAAAAACAGGTGAAATGTATAAAAGTTGTAGCTTACTGGTAGTCAAACAAACGATACATGTAGAACAAATATCTTTAGTGGTACACTTTACCAATAACATCAACATAATCTAGTACTTAACAAATAATGACAAACTTGTGTGGTTTCATTGTTTTAAGAGTTCTGCATTTCAATATTTAAAACTTGATTTATATGATTATTTATGATTGTTTTATCATTTCAGCAATACAATTGTCTACATGATCTTCGACAACAGATAGCAGATCATGAAGCAAAAATGGACGAATCAAAAAGATCATTATCTAGATGACTTTGTAATATTGATTTATTCTGAGCAAGACTTGTGACTGTTTTAGTTACCTGAAGGTGGTTGAGAAGGTCTATTAGTTGGATGCTGGCTACAACTTCTGTGTCATTAGCCTTTTTATAAGCTCAAGTTCAGTTGTCAGATACTGAGGGACTTTCAATTTAACTGTAACTTGGTGTGAGGGTACATAAATGCCAAAATATCACAAAACATCTGATTTTAGTAGGTCCAAGTCATTTTAGAATTTCAAAATAATTTTTTTTTTAAAGAAAATCCTCATCTTAATCCTAATTTTATATGCCTGTTTATATTGTTTTTCCTTGTTATGGTAATACTGTAATACATGTATATAAATATGTAATTGTTATGAACAGAAAGAGTAAGACAATTATTTTTTTATACTCTATAACTATACAGTTTATGTTTAATGTATTCTTAATTTTTATTGAAAGAAAAAGGTATTCATTTGGTCTCTTGTTTACAGTTGTCTCATTGGCAATCATACCACATCTTCTTATTTTTGTATTCAAATGTAATTATATGTGGAAAAATCTTCAGCTTATATATATTTGATTTAAATAATACCATGTAAATTATTAAAAAAAAATTGATGAGATATATCTTCTAGACTTTATGCATACAATTATTAAAAGGTACAAGGACAGACCAATTATTAAAGTTGTATGGAAATGGGGAATGTGTCAAAGAGACAACAACTCAACCATCATAGAGCAGACAACAGCTGATGTTGATACAATGTATTACCATGCAGCTAAGTTTTTCAATTCACAGATGTAGCATAATCAAAATCTAGCAAAGAGATCTTCTTGTAATCATAGCTAGGGGCTGTCTTGAACTTGCAGTGAGGTGAGAAATGAAAATTGCTCCATGGGAAAGGCCTCATCGACTTTTAGATGAATAATAGCAATACAAGAGCTGTTCCTTTGCCTTTGGTTTCTTCATGATGTACAATGACTTTGTCATGAATTAAACATCATATTCCAACTTTTCTACTACAATTAAGTCAACTGAATGGCTGAAATCTTCTGTAAACTCCTCATAGGAGTTATTGTCCTTAAATGTAATTTTTAGCTTACCTGGCTTGTAGGCACTTGGGATCCGTTGTCCATTGTCATCCGTCACTAACTTTTACATAAATCTTCTCCCCAGCCACTGAATTGGTAATTTTAAGGAAATTTTGCCGTTTTGGGTTATTATCTTGAATTTTATTATAGATAAAGATAAACTGTTACCATAAATGATGTTCATTTTGGTAAGATCTACAAATAAGTAGATCAGTTGACCCCTTAAGGAGTAATTGCCCTTTATTGTCAATTTTTAACAATTTTTCGTAAAATGATACAAAAATCTACTCCTCTGAAACTACTGAGACAAATTTATCCAAACATGTCCACAATCATCATTGGGGTATCTAATTTATAAAATGTGTCCGGTGACCGGGCCAACCAACCAAGATGGCCACCATGGCTAAAAATAGAACATAGGGGTAAAATGTAGATTTTGGCTTCTATCTCTGAAACCAAAGCATTTAGAGCAAATCAGGACAATATTTATCTGCCATGAAATTTTTGGATGAATCAGACAACCTGTTGTTGGGTTGCTACCCCTGAATTGGTAATTTTAAGAAAATTTTGCAGATTTTGGTTATTATCTTCAATATTATTATAGATAGAGATGATCTGTAAACAGCAATAATGTACAGCAAAGTAAGACCTACAAATAGGTCAACATGACCAAAATGGTCAATTGACCCTTATGGAGTTATTGCCCTTTACAGTCAATTTTTTACAATTTTCATATATTTTGGTAAATTTTTACAAAATGTGTAACTACTGGGCCAAGTTCATTATAGATAGAGATAATTGTAAGCAGCAAGAATGTTCAGTAAAGTAAGATCTACAAACACATCACCATCACCAAAACACAATTTTGTTATGAATCCATATGTGTCCTTTGTTTAATATGCACATAGACCAAGGTGAGCGACACAGGCTCTTTAGAGCCTATAGTTTTCTCATGTTGACGAAGTCCAACCAGCGAGACTTATAGTCTCTCATCAACAAAGTCCAAATGGACAGACTTCGGTATATTGTTTCTGGCAGCAATGTTGTCAAGAATGTATCAACTTGTGAATATGTCACTTTATAGGGAACCATTAGTGGTAGGTCAATGATATTTGGTATCCATTTGTACAAGCATTGGCACATCTCATTTCTAATTAAATGGAAATTATTTAGATCTGTCCTCAGTCATGGTCTTTTGACTTTGAAACCTTTGCTTAGTATTAAATTTTTATTAGGTCAGTTTAAGTGAAACCATTATTGGTAGGTCAATAGTATTTTGTATGCAGATGTATCACCATTAGCACATTTCATTTCTGTGGAGATTATTTCCCCCACCCCCTCAGTCGTGGTAAATTGACTTTGACTGATTTCCATAGCTTACATGTCAAAGTGTGTGATTAGGTCAGTAAAGGGAACCACTAAGCATTGGAATGTATGCATGTTTAGATATTGTCATTTTAATTTTAAGATTTGCATTATACTATCAAAATTAAAGTTAATTATGTTTATAAAATTGAGAATGAAAATGGGAAATATGTCAATGAGACAGCACTTCACCAAATTGCAGACAACATTATTATAACTTTTTATAACTTGTTCCTTTAAATCTTGAATAGAAACAGAAGAAGAAGTTTGAATTGCCAAATTGGTCAGGAATATAACATCTACAAATGGTCAACATGATTGAAATGTCAATTCAAATAACATTTTAAAGGATTCTTTTTCATTTTTGCAGATTATTTATAAAACTAGAATGGATAGTTCCATTCAGAAACTGCAATAAAAGTTGTTTTGAACCACTAGTTTCCATTCAACCTTAACATTACACTCATATATTCTAGTATCAGACCTGTACAGACTATAGCTGTTTGGTATGACAATCTAAAAACTACTATATTCAATTGTCTATTTTGCAATTTTCACCATTGATTTATGGGCTAGTACCACTCTCAGCTTTAGACTACCTGTAAACATGATGTCCTCGCACTGAGTTTCATGGGTTTGAAGTCTCTGCAAAGATATGAGGTCAGATATAACTTAATTTTTCACTCGAATGAAATCAAAGAGAAAAAATTAAATTGAGTACAGAAAAGGTAATCTTTTATTTCACTCCATGATTGGTTTACAGGTTGTAGATGAAAATGGTATTGTAATCTTCACATAAGTACAGTTGTGTGGATTAAGAAAGACAACTATGACATAAATGTATTGTATAATGGGAGATAACTCTACTTGGCTTACTTAATAACATATTTTTTGTGTAAAATTGTTCCCCTTTGTTTACTTCCTCTTTGAAAACAAGGTTGTTGTGAGAATGTTTTTATGTAACAGGTGAAAAAGCTAGGCCATGTCTACAGCTGCAAAAGTAACATTAGCAACATCTATAGTTGCAACTGTAGGAATAATCTCTTTTGTGCATTATAAACAGAAAAATGACCAAATGGTAATTAAATACATAATGTGAATGTTAGGTTTATTATACATCATTGCATGACAATACAGTATGAAGATGGTTCATGTCAAAATTATATTTTGACAAACTTTGTAACCCTTTGTTTCTAAAATAAAGAATGATTATGATTATTGCTATTATATATGAGTTCATTTTCCTCCAGTTCAACTGGAAACTGTCTATAAACATTAAAATTTACAACTTGCTTCACTTGTGACATTGGTTGCTTTTGTTGAATACCTGGAGACATAAAGGTAGTCTAACTGGTTGAGTAAGATTTTAAAGGATCCTCTTCTGCTCAATCATTAACAGCCTTTAGATCCAGAGATTAAGGGTTCAAATCTTGCTGGTACCATCCAGGTAGTTTCACAATACTTTTCTAACAGTCTAATACATAAAGATAAAAGTGGGGATGTAATTTTTATGTTGACATTCTTTGGAAAGGCTTTTGCTGAATCTTTTGACTTCACCAGCTAATTTTGAAAAATGTATTGTCTTGAAGATTATATAAATTTTAGGATTGAGTATATAATAAACCTGAATGAGTAAGCTAACATTAAGACCACACAACTAATGCTAACTTTAAAACAAAATTAGACCACATCAGTTGTAGATAATTATATACAAAATATAAATAAGAAGATGTGATTTGGGGACCAAAAAGACAACTCTCCATCTATAAGACCAATTAAAAGTCTGTTACAAATAGCAGTTTTAAGCCATGTTTTTTTTTAAAAACAGCTATGATAATTAATTATTGACCTACAAGCACAGGCACTTCCCTCTAAAAAATCATATTTTCCTTAATATTACACAAGGTACTTAACTTGCATTTATTTAAAATGTCACCTGGTAGCGAAATTCCCTTATATTTTAGATTTCTTAGTTGATATTAACCTCACTAAAACTAAAATAACTGTTTCTTGACATCTTCTAATTTTTTACATAATGATAAATTCTATTCAGACAAAATACTATTAGTCTTTTTGGAAATACATTTTATAATTAATCGTTTACTGCGAGTCTTTTATTTCCAATCTGGTTTGGATGAAAGACATGAAATAAAATTTGTTTGAATTCTTTCATCTGAAGATTTGGTTATACATGTACTTCAAAACAAAAGAAACCTCTAGAAAATATCAGTATAGTTTACAAAAGAAAGGGAAAAAATGATCAAGAGTTATCTCCCATAGGCCTTGGTCTATGAATTGATAAAGAAGCAAAATTTCTAAAGGTCACTGTGGCTTCCAAAATGACTTAATGTTTTGTCAATGACATTGTTTATAATTATATTACTTTGTTTAAATGTGTATTTATGATAAAAGTGATGTTTTTTTTTTTCATTTTCTATTCTTAATTCTCCAATTTTAGATGGTGACATGTCATTCCCTTTTCACCAAGTTATGGTGTTTATATATCTCAATTTGTTTGATTCACTCTTATATGTGACAAAGTATTTGATTTTAACGAAAGAATCACTATTACTGAAAAATTATAACACCAGGGTTTTTGATATTACAATCATTTACTAAATTTAATCAACGTTACAAAGACATCATTCGTAAATATAAATCAATATGCAGACATTTTAAACATTCAAGTATTTCATATTTTATCTTATGGTAATATTCTAAACAAAGCACACACCCCATATGGAATTTACTGACCCCATATATACCGTATTAGGTCACTAGCACACTATGTAACGAATTTATCTTACTGACTATCTTAGCGTGTGAAATTTAGACCTATCAAAATGAACAAGTCTTCAATACTGTTACCATTAAGAAACTACTTCCATTGATCTTACGAAAACAGATACCAACAAACAATAACAACTTGTTAGGTTTTAATGTGTTTAATGAATTTATTTCAATCTTAATCATCAATTTCTTCGTCTGTTGAAACCTTTACGTTTTTTTCTCAGTATCGTTTTGTTTTTATAAAGGGACGTAACACCACTACTAACCTTGTATGAAATAAGCCCCGCCTCCCTACTACCTTATATGGAATATAAAGGGACGTAACACCACTACTAACCGTGTATGAGATAAGCCCTGCCTCCCTACTAACCTAATATCAAATATACACGGTCTCCACGAGGGCGCTTTTAACCAATCACATTCCTAGAAATGTATAGGAGGTAAGATAAACACATGTATTCTAAAACCAGTTGTTGGCATGATACAGGTTTAATATGTTTTCTCAAATATTTTATGATGATTTTTACTGAACCCACAATGGGATGGATTGTGCTTGATTTTCATATGTAATGACATAATCTTTCAATGAGCATAATTGAGCTCTGGAGCTGGCATGTCATTAAATGCTAGTTAATTTATGTATCATTGTTGTTTTGCTTAGTTTCTTTTGTTTCCTATCTGACATCAGACTAGGTGAGTTATACTGTGCCTATTGTTGTGTGTTTATTTATTCTACATTGGCTAGAGTTATAGGGCCAGGGTTGAGATCTCACAAAACATGTGTAACCCTGCCACATTTTTGTGCCTGTCTCTATTCAGGAGAATCTGGCCTTTATAAGTCTTGTATGTGTTTTAATTTTAGTAAATTTATATGTTATGGAGTTAGGTGTGACGTCCATTTTTATTGAACTAGTACACATTTTTTTAGGGACTGACCAGCTGAAGACCGCCTCAGGTTTGGGAAGTCTCTTGATGTGTTGCAGACCCATTGGTGGCCTTCTGTTGTTTTCTGCTCTTTGGTTGGTTTGTCTCTGAAAAATTCGCCAATTCCATTTCTGTTCTCAATTTTATTTTATACATGTTTTATTTGAATGTACGTAATCATTCTAGTTATTTACTGTTATTTTATAATTCATTTGATTATATAACTCAAATGTTGGGCACCATGATTGGTTGCTGAAATATCTTGTACCTTGTACCTTAGAGCTATAAAGGCACTTTTAAGGATAGGGATTAAATAAAAAAATTCCATAAAAACAGATTATTGTTTTGTATTTAACATGTTCAATGTTTAAAAAAAAATCATAATCAAACATTATTGCAAATTGTTAGTTGAAAGCCTAAGATGGACAGAATTACTGAACATTGAGAGACTTCTTTCCTCAGGAATGTCAGAAGCATAATTATTATTATGATGACCAAATTTAGCGTCAATCATTACCGTATGTTGTGTATAGTCCACATCTTTTTATTTTTTTTCAAATATAGTTTTTTCTTTATTATTACTTATTCAAGATGTAATTTTATTTGATCATACATTTTATTTCATTCAGTTATTTTTTTTTTTTATATATATATCTTTTTACTTCGAAATTGAATATTTAAAACAGGATCAATGAAAAAATCTAAGAGAATTTAAGAGTTTTAAGCTTTTAATTACAGCTAAATAATTTAGATAAATTTTTGATCTATTTGATCTCTTTTATTTTTTTGTTCCATAATATTCCAATTACTTCTTGAACAGTGCATTAGCTTAGCTATGCTTAGAAAAATGTTGATTTTAAAAGTGATCTTTGATCAATATCTTCTATTTAATTAATAAATATTAATATCAGGATAAAAGCTGTACCACTGTGGCACATTTGTATTTCATTATTTATGACTTTATAAATTATTTGATGAAACAAAAAATATTACAAAAAAATTTGACTGACTATTTTCTATTTTTCTATTTTAATCTTACAAAAGACATAAATGGAGATTTTTAAATACATGGAATAATAGGTCCCTAACAAAGGATTTTTATTGTGAGGTAGATTTTAATCTTTTTTAAATAATTTTTTTTCCACAATTTTGGGGTGAAAAGGGGTGTAGACTATACATTACTGTAGACTATACGTAGTGGAAAACAGTACAAGGTTATTGTATGATTTTAATCTATTTTTACATTATTTTCAAAACCAAAGAAGAAGCAGTTGAGGGAAACAGGCTCTTGGGAGCCTCTAGTATGTAGTAATTTAAACAAAACATTTATTGATATTAAAACAGGTTATGAGAGAAGGGGTATTGAGAGACATGGAAAGGCAAGACAAAAAAGCCCAGAACTTAATGGAATTAAATAGGCAGAAAGCAATGACAAAAGCTTTACTTCAACAGAGGGAACAAGAGGAACAACATCTGAAGCATGAAAGTAGTTAAAGGTTTGTATTATTAGTATTGAAATAAATATTCATTTTTTTTTAAATTGGAGTCTTAGATGTGCTGTTTCAGACAGTGGTGTCACTAGCAGCATTATTTAACAATGCATTAGTTTGTGGTTGGGCAAGTTTAAGGGGAACCACCAGTGGTAGGTCAATGATATGTAGTAAACAGTTTGCTTTATTAGCCTTAGCACATCACATATCCTTGGAGAATATTTAGTCCCAAGCCCTCTGTCATGGTCTATTGACTGTGCAACTGCTTAGTTTACATTTGTGATTAGGGCAGTTAAAAATGAACCATTAGTGGTAAGTTTATAATATCTGGTATGTCACAGTGTAAGGTAACCAATAAAAACACTTTTTATTAGCAAAGTCTTTATACCAACCCTGTAATGTATGCCCATTTAAGGGGATAGACCTGTTGTATGGGAGACAACTCTTACAAATGTATTGGAATTCATTAGGAGTTTTAACCTAGCAGTTCTTGAAATTGTGACCAAGCATTTAAACTGTTTACATCTGTCTATGAAAATGATGCAGCATTGTCTAAACAAATTATACTCTACCAGGAATTACTTTTTTTAAGATTTAAAAATCAAAACCTGAAAAAGAAGAAAAATAATAGATACTGTTACTGTATACATGAAATACATCTTAAAATTATATGTACTGAGGAGTTTTGGAAAAGATTCTGGACATCATTGAAATAAAATCTTTGACGGATTTAGATACATTAAGGATGTACTTAGGTGAGGTTAAGTAAAAATTAATAAATTAAGAAACTAAAATTGATACTATAAGCTGGTAGAGCATCAATTAAGGATAAAGATAAGCTAAAAATATTGATAGGTCATGGACCTCCTTTTCGAGATATTTGAGGTTTAAAATATGGCGGGAAAAGGCTGACTTGGACTTTTACCTTATATTTGCATTGGTATTATTTAGGTCTCAAATCAAAAGAAAGAAAATCAAGAATCTTCTAAAATTTTGGTATATGACCTTTCATGAGCTGTTAAGTCTTGTATGAAAAAATAAATGGGTGTTATGGGGCAAAATATTTTACATTGTATTGTATGGGAAACACCAAGGAGTCCGAACATTTGATACAAATTCCAAAACCTCACCTTAGTACATCCTTAAACTAGCAAAAATGAGTTGAATTTATAACAGCTTATTGTTTAAATGCTTAGCAATAGGCTGTTCTTACTGCACCTCTTTGGTTTCCAAATACAATGTTCTAGGAGATCTAATTTGACCAACCATTATAGTACAATCTTATTCTAACAAATAGCATACCTTTGATAGCACAAAGATAGTACATAGAAAGTGAAAAACTGTCTGTTTTTATGGAGGTATATACATTAAATATAGCATTTTTTATAACTTAAATGACATGCTTTTTTGGGGAAGTAATCGAAGTTCAAACTTTTTGATTGAAATTGGATGACAATGTCATGGATCATAATATACAGGTCTATTTCAAATTTTTTCCCCATAGAAAATTTACCTGAAAATTTAGATGTTTGGTTTCCAGGTGATGTGGTTAGTACCTGTACTGTTCAACAAAATCTTTGTAACACTGGTTACAGGTCAAATTCAATTTGAAATTTTGGTAATAACTTTAAAAGAGATTTTTTTCAGCAAGCAAGGGTAGATCACTACATATCACTTAACTCAAGATTTTCAATAATTTGTAATACATGTATTTGTGTTTCCTTAATGTTAATTTATTTTGGTTATATAGTATACAGTAGTGGACATCATAGAAGTTGGTTCCAGTTAAACTACAGAAAATGTCTTGATGCCACGGAATAACAGTGATTGTTGTACGTGTATAACATCAATATTTAAAGTGTTAAAAATTCTCTTGTCAAATGTCACAAGCTTCCAAAATAGTGATAAAAAACTATAAAAAAAAGTAATGACTTCCTATATTTATATATCAAATTTGTGTAGTGAAATTAATGCCTGGTTTTGGCCAAAGAAAATAAAGTTATAAAGAGCTATTCCAAACTTGCACTCAATGTTTGGAAACACATAAAATCAAGAAAATATAACAGTTATGATATAGTTACATTTATGTCATTATAAGTTATGTGCTGTTTTTATCAAACGAAGAAAACAGCTCAGTTTATGCAGTTCCCCATCCTCATTTCCCTACTGGAAAATTGTGCACAGCCAAGAAACAACAGAATAATTTTGGATTATGAAAATTTTATTTTGGCTATTTACAAAATCTCACCTAATATTAAGTTGCTTCTTTTGTGCCCATAGACTTTTCCAATCCTAATTATACTTAGAAGTTGATATATAACCAGGAAAATGATAAACATTTTGTAAGTATAGGACAAATTTTATAACATTTAAATGTTAATTTTAATTTGCACCAATAATCTGTCCAAATAAGAGCATCATTCTCCTTTGTGAGAATTTTTACAATTGAAGAGGGAACAGGGAAATAGGTGTTTTTATTGCATGACAAAATTCTATTGTTAGTCTGGCAATGACAAAGAGATAAAAAATAAGTTTGACCAATTTAGATTTCCGTATAAATACTTCTCTTTTCCCTATTATATTTTAGCCTCTTCTGATGACATCACCTGTGGTTGTTGATCTTGATAAGGCTTATGTACAAGTGCCCTTTGAAGTGTTTTCTCATGTTATTTATATATTGTATGTTTATATGCATATAGGGCACTTATATAAAATAATTGACCTACATGCTTCTTAACAATACTTATTATGTTTTAACCAGCCAAGTCATAAAATTTATATCCGACATGAAAATCCCAAACTGACATTTTCAATTTTATGACATCAAGGTAGAACCATTAATCTGGTCAAATTGTTATGTGTTTTTTTTAAATAAAATTATCAAGGCAAGAAAACAATTTGATCAATGTTAAGTAGTTCATTCAAGGTGATTAAATAATTGTGTGTAAGGGACATAACTAGGTACTATATGGATTACCAGATGTAGATGAATGACAGCTCAGCATTATGACTGTCATAAATTTTACCACCCCTTATTTTCTTCATAAAAGTGCATAATTATGATGTCATGATGACATCATTGGTGTTGTGTACTAATGATGACCAGTAGATAATGTTTTTATGCCCCATTTATTGGCATTATGTTTTCTGGTCTGTGCATCCGTTTGTCCGTCCGCTCGTCCCGCTTCAGGTTAAAGTTTTGGTCAAGGTAGTTTTTGATGAAGTTGAAGTCCAATCAACTTGAAACTTAGTACACATGTTCCCTGTGATATGATCTTTCTAATTTAAATGCCAAATTAGAGATTTTACCACAATTTCACAGTCCACTGAACATAGAAAATGATAGTGCAGATTGGGCATCTGTGTACTATGGACACATTCTTGGTTTATTTGTCAGATAATTTTACATACCTTGTCTTTTACAATTATAATTGAATGTTAATAGCCTGGATTTATAGGGCTAATATTGATCCTTTGTGAACTTTCTCCTTTGTACAATAAGATAATAATCATCTCCTTCTGGATAAGTTTGGTTTGTTCTGTTAGATCCTTTTTCATGTGACTATTGTTTAATGTTTTAGATTCCATAAAAGTTAAGCTTTAAGCACCAATGAAGTAATATTTAATGGTTCTCAAAATTCAGATGCGATGCAGAGGCAGATCCAGCCATTTTCAAAAGGGGGTTCCCAACCCAAGATAAAGTGGGGGTTCAAACTATATATCTCCATTCAAATGTATTGATCGTCCAAATAAAAAGGGGGTTCCCAACCAATAAAGCGGGGTTCAAACTATATATCTCCATTCAAATGTATTGATCGTCCAAATAAAAAGGGGGTTCCAACAATTGGAACCCCCTCTGGATCAGCCACTATGATGTATCAAATGGTACAGTTTTAATGTTAGTCATTTTATCTTTTTTAACAATTGGCTTTTCAGAATTTTAATGTTTGACTTTATTGTCATATATTACCTTACTACCATTATACTTGGTAGACCTGATACTTATGTGGTCAGACAGTGTGAATGACAGAGGGTTTTATTCTTATTCTCTATTCTAATGTTAAGTCAATCAATAGGATTTGATAAGAAATAATCTTCATGCTATCTTAATTGTTGGTCCATTGATCTTCTGTCATAGTTTGATAAATTGCAACAATCAGTTACTTCATCTATCTTTAACAGAAATTATCTTTATGCTATTAGCTGCTCTTTATTGTAGTGGTCTAAGGTCATGAAGAATTTGACAGTACACGTAAATAAAAACTTCTAAAACCAACTCTAAATAAGGATTTTTTTTATAAAAGCTTTCCTAACCTTCAAGTATTAAATATTTCCTGTGACTTTGTAAAAGTGTTTATTTTTTCCTATGATTCATAAATTAACAAGGAAATTAACTTGAACCTCAGCCACCAGGATCAAGGATATTATTTATGTACGCATTTCTATTTTCATAATTAACTTAAATGTATAGCTTAATCTCCCATGAAATAAACAAAAGCTGTCAATTTAATGAAGGTAATTTAAACCTTTGAAATTAATAGTGTTAAAAAAAAAATACAAAATATTTGTTATGACTTTTGAATACCACAAAACAATACTCCTAAAAATGTTTGTATGTTATATGGTAAACTATTTATTTCATATAACTTGATTCAACAACAAAATATATCAATAAAATGAGATTTGGATTATACTTCAAGGAAAAGGCAACCTAACAACACAAAAAACCACAACAAGTAGAAGAGATCAATATAGTCTTAAACAATGCATATTGAGTGACTGTGCAATATGTCAATCACTATATTGTTCCGACTATCAAAGATCTCACATCAACACAAACTTTCCCAAAATGACAAATTTTAGACACAGTAAGATTGAACATAAGACTACCACTGAATAGATCTCTTACTTATAGGAAATGAACATAAACCGTTTTAAATTGTTTTACTGGATCTTTTCACTCACATCTTTGACCTGTAATTTAGAGTTGTTGAAATCATGGAAAAAGAATCAATTCCACAAGATTGAAAAATAAGAATAAAATTAGTCTGTATGAAATGAGTGAGGCATAGGCATTACAATCCAGAGGAGGCTTAAACTATTTGTATAAAGATTTATATTTTATAGGATAGAAGACCTGGATTGTTCATACTTTGGATAAAGATGCCCAAGTTTCTGTCTCTCATATGTCCATGATCCTTGACCTTTTTTTTTATGGTTAAGGAACAGCTTTAAAAAATGTAGTTTATGACATGTGTTAAGTTTGTATCAGATAATATTAGCAGTAGGTCAACTATATTTTGGTGTATGGAATGATTGTCACACTGGGAGGTTTCATCTGATCTTGACCACATTTTCATAAATTTGTGTTAGGGTTAAGTTTGCATGTTTTGGTCTGGTTTTTTTTCAAATTCTATAAGCAAATAGTCATCATTACAATATTTGGTGTATGTATAATTATTAGTTTTATATGTCTTTCTGGCTTAATTTTCCTGTCCATGTCTTCTCTAAACTATTAGCAATAGACAGAGGCAGATTAAGGGTGGGAATTGCCCCCCCCCCCCCCCACCTTTGTGGGAAGAACTTGGTTGATTATATAAGGAATGACTGGACTGGGCCCCCTAAGGCAGTCAGTGGGACCCCTCTTATGAAAAATATCTGGATCTATCACTGATAGGTCAGCTACATTTGGTGCATAGAATGTTTGTAATGTTTTGCAACATATTTAGTGTATGGAATGATTGTTAGATATACATGTCTGTCTGGAAGCATTTATCTGACCTTCATAATAATACATCACTGTCATCATTGATAGTGTTTAGCTTATGTGATACATGTAGTAAAACCTTAATCTTAAAGACTTTCAAGTTAAAAAATCAATCATGGTCAGTATAATCAGACAAGACATTTCAGTGTGTGCACTCTTTTTTCCTTGAATTTGTCTCTTGTTTTCATTTTCTTTGGCCTGACATATGTTACAGTTTCTATCAATCATTTAGACTGACATTGATGATAGAAGTGGCTTTAACCTTAAGAAATGAAAATTGATACTGCTATCACTGTCCTTTTACAAGGTTGAAAGTGAATGTTTATCTTTTCTCTATCATTAGTGAACAGGTAACACAAAGCATTCACTTAATTCCATAGAAATTCCTGGGTTGGCAAGACACCTAAGTTACAATTATGTACAAGTTATGTATCAGATAATGTAACTGAAGGAGATCAGACTTTTAAGTATTTTAGAGTGTTTTAAGGGGGGCATAAGAATGCCTGAAGTTGCAAAAAAATGGCCTTTACAGTGTGTGTGATAGTTGATTTTCTTTTGTTCAGACTGGGATATGTAGATTTACCCTAATCCATCAGGACCCATAGTTCTGAAGTGGATTTAGGTAAAGTTGTGTTTTTAGATAAATTTCTTATGATCCCTCAATGATACACTTATTAGTGACATTTCATTATTATATGTTCTCTATTCACTATTCAGTACAATACAATTTGTGTGATAATTTGGTCACTGTGACATACAATCCACCTTACAAGAGATGACTTAAAACATGACATACCATATCCGTATCCATTTTCTACTTAAGTTTCTTTTAAAAATAAATTAAAATTGAGAATGGAAATGGGGAATGCGTCAAAGAGACAACAACCCGACTATAGAACAGACAACAGCAGAAGGTCACCAACAGGTCTTCAATGCAGCGAGAAATTCCAGCACCCTGAGGCATCCTTCAGCTGGCCCCTAAACAAATCTATATACTAGTTCAGTGATAATGAACGCCATACTAAACTCCAAATTGTACACAAGAGACTAAATTAAAAATAATTAGTGTTGTCAACGGTTAATCGGTTAACCGGTTAACCGTTCGAACGACCGAATACGGAATACCAATAACGCTAACCGGTTAACCGGACTTTTTTCAATTTTAATAGATTTGATATAAATTTGTATTGAAATCATTAAATATTTATGTTGTCTTTAAAAATTGTCGTCGTGTTAATTAATTTGACAGATCAATTGTCCAGTATATTGATTGCTATTGTTAATCCAAAAATATAAAATTAATTAGCACTTGTCTCTCAGCTCGGGGCAATTTATTAAGGAAACATAATTAGTTACATGTTTTTTTAACAGTAACTTTAAATCAGTAATACGATTAAATTTTACGATTTACTTCATTATTTCAATTTTGATCTAATATTGTGTAGACCTACATCTGAATGTGCAATCTCCGTCGTGCAAGTCTTTGTCATATTTTAAACGAAAAGCTAACTCAAAAACTATTAAAAAAACAAACCAACGTGAATGTAATCAATATATACTTAATGGATGGATAAATCAATTAAAATTAAAATACTTCCCATTATTTTCGGAAACAACGAGTGAAAATGAAAGAATCATCGGTTTCAGACATATTCAAATCTACGAGATCACGATTTTTTTTTAAATTTTTTAATCTGAAGTTAGTACAAACGCCATAGTTGATACTGTGTAAATTGATTAAAAATCAAACCTAGCCAGGAATCTTCACAGACAAGCCTTATAATACCAACGGAAAAACTTCAATTCATGGTATCATAAAAACGTAAATGTATGACTTGAATGGAAGGTATTCACATTGACACTCATACCACATCTTCTTACATCTATGTGTAGGGTACTATTGAAAAAACTTTCAAACATCAACTTTAACTACCGGTTAACCGGTTAATCGGTTGAACAATTATCCAAGTAACCGGTTAGGCAAAAGTGTACGATTTGACAACACTAAAAATAATACAAGACTAACAAAGGCCAGACTTGGGACAGGCGCAAAAATGTGACGGGGTTAAACACGTTTATGAGATCTCAACCCTCCCCCTATACCTCTAGCTATACTTTATTTAATTGATTATGAAACAATTGTTTACAATCAAACCCACTCAAATGTGTATTCATTTTCTTGAAAACTGTTAACTTAAAAAAAAATCTTTATGAGTGGAGCAGCTTGATTCAAGTAACTCTCTCACTTAATTCCACTTGATCACTTTTGATTTCAATAGCTACAGGATTTTAAACAGAATCTCTTTTCTTAATAATCAGACAACCTACAAGAAAATACCTTGACAAATGAAGGAACTAATGTAAACATTTCTAGAAAAGATTCATTTTCATAAGATTATGGTAAATATAATGTTATGTTTACAGTTCAAATCATATACATGTATTGTTTGGTGTAATGATGTCAGCATTATGGGATCTCTAGTAGGATATCAAAAGGTTGCTTTTAAAAACTGCCTCAAGTCACCAATTCACTTTAACCAAACTACAGTTTTAAACTAATCTGATTCTTGGTTTTGAATTTCTTTTTAAATTACAGATCTTTTTGACTTGATTGCAGGTTACAAGGTTGCCCACTAAACACTCCTAAGTAGCAGGTCTGGAATGGCCATGTTTGAGCCATTTATTATCTTGTTCAAAGACAATTGCATATATTCCATCAAAATCAGAAAAGTTACTTCACGGTACAAATTGCACAAGTACACGATTTTTACCCTTTTTGCAATTAAAGCAACAGAAATTTTAAAACATGAGCAATTAGAATATGTCACATGCATGCTTAATAAATAGCTTTAAACAATTTTGTTTAGAAATAAACAAAAACATCAGTTATTTGATTTTAGTATAGTATTTCTGATTATAGTAATTTTGCATTGTTTGGAAGTCTGAAATTAAAGTATAGTTTATTTTTCTGAACACTAATTTGATTGTTTATAGCAAAAGAACATATACATAAAGTTTTGGCATTCATTTAGGGTATCTTTTTTTTAAGCTGTTACTTTTTTGTCTTATTTACAAACAGTAAACAGTTACAAATGATGATGTTTTGTGTATACACCTAGGATTTGCTGATATAAACAGTTGTTGTTACAAACAACATTCTGATGAGCCAGAAATTCTATAATTAGGCTGAGGAATTTATAGATATAATTACTGACTCAGCTTTATACAAACCATAATGCTTTCCACTTGGTAGTGGTTTTACTTTGAGTGTTTTTGTTGTTATAATTGGAGATCATTCAGTAGAAATTATATAAAACAAAAACAATAAGGTCTTTCCTCACCTAGAGGAAAGACCTTAATAATCACTTATTCTGTAGGTGGTTTGTTTTCATCCAATCTGTTTGGTTTTTAATTATATACCTTCTATTTTTTAAGAAAAAATGTCAAATTACTGGGACTACTATTTGATCTGTTTTTAAAAAATGATTTTTTGAGGATTGACTATTCTTTATATTTTTGTTGTCCATTGTCGTATTTTTTTACATTTTGAACTTCTCCTAGTGATCAACTGAATAAAATGGAACCAAACAAGGCATGAATGTTCCTTATGAGTAGCTGACCAAGTGTTGTTACTTTGAGGCCGATCCATCATCCAAGATGACCGCCAGTAGTGGACTTATTTTAACATAGGACTCTAAAGGGAAATACATACGAATGTCTTCTTTTAGAGAACCACAGAATGGAATGAAACGTGGCATAAATGTTCCTAATGAGGTGCTTATGAAGTGTTGCTACTTTGTTGCAGATTTACTGTTCAAGATGGCCACCAGGATTCTTTTTTAAATAATGTGGCCAATATTAACCAATGTTGGCCTAAATCATTATTTAGGTATCTGTTATGATCTTTATCTATTTTTACATGATTTCCAAACCCAACAAGTAGAGTCAGGTGAGCCTCTAGTTCTATATGAGTTTGCTTGAATTTATAGCCTTTTTTCAGCCAAGTTACTAGTTATTACTTTGCTACTTGTTTTGTTAATGATATTGTACTAACTATAATGAGCCAAAAAAGTTTAGCAACAAAAATATGAAATTTTATTTTATTACCAAATCATAACAAGATATAATTTTGATAATATAAAAATTGAATTATGATATGTCAGAAGCAACATGAATGGTTAACTCTCATATTCATTAGGATATTTTTTGTATGGAGCGCGGGAGGGTCAAAATGCGGAAATGAGTATAGTGTTATTCAAAATCAATTTCCCTGCCATGGTCTAAGTGCATCAATGAAAAATTGGAAGTCACACCAGCAGCTGCCCTTAGTCAATGCACTACTATTGTGGCCGGAAAAGACTTGTTACGTGTTGACGTAAAGCGAAGGTAACGCTCCTCCCTCGTCGATGGTTGTTGTTGGTTTACGACATATCGACCTATCCTGTGCTGTTGCAATTTGTTGATATCTGTTTGTTAGTCTCTAAACTGTTGACTTATGCACATTAAATTGAGCCACGACGTCAGCAACACTCATGCTTGCATCAACCATTCCAAGAGCCATCTGACGGTCATTTTCGGAGAGGCCTTGTTGACGCCCCATGCAATTTTTTCAAACTTTTATGTGTTTTTCTTACCAATGGTGTGTTTCTGAACGTTGGTACCAAACAAATTTAAATTTCGTTTTAAAAGTACAGGTACAGAAGGTAAAACATCAATTACACGTGCAAAGCTGAAATGGCGCAAAATCAATCACCAGGAAAAAAAGTACGACTGTTTAAAATTACAGGTAAAACTAAGGACTATATCAATGATGTTTAATAAAAAAAAAATCCAGAAACAACATAAAAAAAATTGGAAAAAAAGTGTTGCTAAACTTTTTTGGCTCAGTATATGTGTAAAATATTATAATATTGAACAGATGGTAGACTCTTTGCATGTGTTATCTACATATCTTCATCAATAATTATGTAAGATACTTCACAGGTTCCTGATCTCCTCCTGTGCTAGACCATTTGGTGGTAATTGACTGTGATTTTTGTGTGTACTAAATCATATATACAATTTTTTTTTTTTTCAACTCTCAAATAAAATATGAACTGCCACTAAAAATTTGTTCATTAGAAATTAAAGAAAAAGAAAAATGTGTAATGATTATAAGGTGGAACAATATGCACAATAGGTGTCTTTGTAAACTAACATACCAACTGTTACTGATTGTCTCTAGTCTTCTACCTTTACTTTTGATATATAAATATATACTCAACAACAAAAAATGAGTTGATGTATTTTCCACTTCAATAGTATAAAAATCTACTTCAGCTGTGAGCCATGAAGTGGCAGGAAAAAAAATCATCTTTAGTTATTGCTTCATTATTTACCGCTGTTATCAATTATACAACAAATTATTAAGTCAAAGTTTTTAGTTGGTTCAGTTTTCTTGAAAATTACATATATATGAAGGAAAAAAAATGTGATCTTTTTTTAAAAGGGCATAATAAGGCATAATAATGTAGCTGAAACAAGAAGGTTTTTTGAACAATTTTGAGGTAAATAAAATTAAATTTGTTTTTCAATCAAATGAGGGCCAATTCCCTCTTTGCACCCTACCCTAAAAATTACGGGGGATAGTAATTTTAGATAGAATTGAGATATTACAGGTATTAAGAAATTGTTGGCATGATATTGATGATACAACATGCAAGATATCCTGATTTATATGTTTAACAATTCTTCTGTGAGTGCTTGTTGAAATATGATGGAACTTATTTTTTTGGAGAGTATTAATTATGAATACATGTATTTTGATATAGAATATGCTTACTAGTAATGGAATAAGCAGACTTAAGTCAGTCTGCACTCGGCACATAATTATGTTGAGCTTGGCACTGAATCATGTGTTTGAAGCCATTTTCATGATATTTTTGTCTTGCCTTGACGAAGTCGAAAAGTAAGACTTAGCTGTTCTGTTTTCAGTGTCATCAATGTTTCAGTTTGTGGTTAGGTCAGTTGATGGAGAACCACTAGGTCAATGATATTTGGTATGCAGATGCAGTTGGCACATCTCAATCTGATTAAAATACAGATCTTGTATCCTTGCTTTGCTTATAGAGATCTTACAATACCCCCATCCTTATTTCTCTTCTGATTACTTTTATATCAACCAATGAAATGTCTACTTCCAATTTGTGATGGTGTTTATCATTACAAAAAAAACAAGGATCCCAATAGGACGTTCAAACAGAAAATAGAATGGAGCCTTATCAGATCCTAATGTAATCATGGACACAGGTTTTGTATTTAAACAGATTGGGCACTGCTCATTTCCATGAAGATTACTCTGGCATGCCCCCTGTCATCAGCATTTATTTTGCTTAGTTTACATGTATACCTTTGTGATTAGGTCAGTTCATGGGCAACCACTAGTGGTCGGTCAACGATATTTACTATGCAGATATGTTGGTACATCTCATTTCCATGTTCCATGGAGATTATTTGACCCCCCCCCCCCCCCAAATGTCATGGTCTAAAGACTTTGAAACTTATGCTTAGGTTAAATATATTTATAGTTTGGGATTAGGTGAACCACTAAACATTGCCATATTTCATTTCCATTCATGTGCAAATACTGCCATTTTCATTTCAACATTTGCAATATACCGGTACTATCAAAATTACAAATATGGAAACCTATCTCTGTGTAAATTGTTAAATTATCAAGTCAATACCTCAATGTAATTTTATACTTTTGTTGTGGTTGTATCTTCTGTTCACCTTTAACCCTGTCTTTCTTTAACTTGTTATTTGTTACATCTGAGTAATTTTTTGATGTTCAGAGTACTTGTAAATTTTGACCTAATTCGGTCAATGGCTGTAAGGCCCTCTGGGTAGTGTTGTGAGATCGTGAAGATTAGTTCTCACTAAATACTACATTTTGTCATTACAAAGTAAATTTTTATACTAAGCTCAAAGTACAAATTATAGCTTTATATAGATTGTAAACTTGAGGGACACAAAAGTAAGATTTCTACTGACCTTTTAAATTTTGTATCTACATTGACCATTACATAACTTAAAGTACCTGTATCTAATATTAAATAGTAAATGTATATTGTCTCTTTGAAATATACAAAATATTAATGTTTATAAGTTTAACGTGAGTTTTTCATTAAATATTTGAAATATGTCTGATATAATATAAAAATTGAAGAAAAAAACAATAAATGCTGCAACTGTAAAGGTGTAAAATACCTAACATATTACCTGTCTCAGGTAAATTATTTGTCATAAACGCACCTTGTATAACATTTTATCAGTAAAACGGATGTTTTAAATGGTAATGTTGTCTTTTAGAATATTAATACACACTTTTTTATAATTAAATGATTTTTTTAATGGCAAAGATAAATAATTCAACAAGTTTAAAAGTCTTGCTGTGTATAGTACTAGCTATACTTTACATTTTTGAATTAACTGAATCAGCAATTCCTTTGACCTTAGTATATAAGTATAAATAATATAACCCAATTGGTAGAAAAAATAGTCATCTTCATGTTCAAGTTACAATTCAATTCAAAATTATTAGCAGTTCAAAATCTTTGAATTTCATTAAACATGTGGTAATTTTTTGGCCAGAACATTTATGGTTTTGTATTAAAGGTCATTTCTATGAGATATCAGTTTTTCCATTGGTGTTTGGTTTGTGTCCTGGTTATTGGTTTTGATTTGTCTGGTATTGCTCTGAGACTTGTCTTGCTAAGGCCAACTACTGTCTTTCTTAAGAATACATGATATATAGTCCATGGTTGTATTATGAAAGGCTTGTGTATTCTACAGATTTTTTATACAGTTTCAGCACAGGCACTCGTCTCAAAAAAAAAAATCCTATATACCTTTATATATAGACAAAAGAAATTATGAGACAAGTGTCTGTGAGTTTCAGTGTGTATTTCATAGCTACATTGTAAAAGAATTTATGCATATTCTGTTTGTTTGAAGAATGAAATTAAAAAGGCATTATGTTGTATTGTGAGTCATTTTCCTTGATGTATTAATTGCTTAATTTTATTTATACTAGTACATACTCAGAAAGTATGATTTTTAGACCTACAACTTTCATTTATATTCCCAGGATGAAATACAAAATGCACAACAAATACACTTCTAAATTTTACTGGGCAAAGTTTTTACTTTCATTTCATTTTAATATGTATAAACCTAGAAAATGAGTAAATTATCTAAAAAGCTTTTCTATGTTTATGTATTGCAAAGTCAAAAATGATTTGGCCACATGAAAATAATAGAAAACAGACGTAATAATGACCCTATAGTATTTTCTGTCCACGTTGTTCTCACTGACAATCATAGCGTACTGTTGTTAATTAATGTACAGTGTGTTGTTAATTATTATTAACACTAATTTATTATATTTTCAGACACTGTGTATGCATAACACATGATGAGATTATTACCTCTTACCATGGATAATCATGTTACCTCAGCAACAGATTCTATTAGATGAAAGTGTCTTGCCTGTAGAGATCACCACCAAGATAACATTTTTTGTGTATTTTATTGTTAATAAAAGAATTATTGATTGCTCATTATCAGCAGCAGTTTTCATTATATGAGATCACAGATCTATTGCCTTGGCTTCTCATAACTCACAGAATTTCTTATCAGTTTGTACAGCAAGTTGTTCCTGAAACATAAAAGGGAGACTACGGTAGCTAGTTTTAGCAAAGTCCTTGTGGTTTTTCTTCTACCTCATCAGACAGTCAACATTCCTATGGGAACCAACTGTGTTCCTCTTCTTGTGTACTTGTAACTTTATTTGTTTGAGGCGTGTTTTTACTCCTCCCCCCCCCCCCCCCCCCCACCCCCTGGTCGTAGCAGTGGGGTCATTAAGTTTTACCCTTGTCTATCTGTATGTCTCAAAATTGGTTTCCATTCATTAACTTTAAAGAGATATAAGAAGATGTGGATTTTTTTTTATTTTGCCTCAACCAAATGTTTTGAAACTTATACACAATGCTTATTACCACAAAAAAAACAGATCAAGTTTGATATTTTTGTAGCATCACTTTTGAAATTCTAGAGTTATGCCCCTTTACAATTGTAAAATAACTTAATTTTTCATTTCTGCACATACAAAAGTTGTCAATTGTCAAAAATTTCTTTCTTGTTCTCTAACTTAAGTTTCCCTCAACAAAATGTTATGAAACATATACACAATGCTTATTACCACAAAACTCAGATCAAGTACAAATTTGGGTAGTGGCACTTTTATCAATCTTGATTTATGTCCCTTTTTATAGTTGTATGCAAGGGGTGCATCGTTTGTCTCTAATGGACATTTTCCCCATTGAAAAGCCAGCATTATCCTTTAACCTAATGTTCTGATGTCCTCTCCTTGAATATTTTATGACTATATTTTTTCTCATATGCCCCATAAAAATACAAGATAAAAAAGATAAAGTAAATATAAAAAAGAGGATGTTGCATGATTGGAAATGAGACAACTCTTCAAAAGAGACCAAATGACACAGAAATTAACAACTATAAGTCACTGTACAGCCTTCAACAATGAGCAAAGTCCATACTGCATAGTCAGCTGTATAAAGTCTGCTTCATATCTTGACTTTTACTGTGGATTTGTAATCATTTATGGGAAATACATTTTCGTGGATTTCATGAGTACAGGTGAACAACCAACTGAAGTGTTCAACATAATAAATATTTTTGTCGAGCCTGCAACTTTTGTTGCAGAAAGCTCGACATAGGGATAGTGATCCGGCGGCGGCGGCGGCGGCGGTGTTAGCTCACTTCTTAAAAGCTGTATATTTTAGAAGGTGGAAGACCTGGATGCTTCATATTTTGTATATAGATGCCTCATGTTACGAAGTTTCCGTCAGTCAAATGTCCATTGTCCTTGACCTCATTTTCATGGTTCAGTGACCACTTGAAAAAAAAGTTCAGATTTTTTGTAATGTTAAATTCTCTCTTACCGTAAGTAATAGGATAACTATATTTCGTATGTGCGTACCTTGCAAGGTCCTCATGTCTGTCAGACAGTTTTCACTTGACCTCAACCTCATTTCATGGATCAGTGAACAAGGTTAAGTTTTGGTGGTCAAGTCCATATCTCAGATACTATAAGCAATAAGTCTAGTATATTCGGTGTATGGAAGGACTGTAAGGTGTACATGTCCAACTGGTAGGTGTCATCTGACCTTGACCTCATTTTCATGGTTCAGTGGTTATAGTAAAGTTTTTGTGTTTTGGTCTGTTTTTCTCATACTTTATGCAATAGGTTTACTATATTTGTTGTATGGAATGATTGTAAGGTGTACATGTCTAGCGGACAGATGTCATCTGACCTTGACCTCATTTTCATGGTTCATTGGTTATAGTTAAGTTTTTGTGTTTTGGTCTGTTTTTCTCATACTTTATGCAATAGGTTTACTATATTTGTTGGATGGAATGATTGTAAGGTGTACATGTCTAGCGGGCAGATGTCATCTGACCTTGACCTCATTTTCATGGTTCAGTGGT
Source organism: Mytilus galloprovincialis (assembly GCF_965363235.1). Classification (NCBI taxonomy): domain Eukaryota; kingdom Metazoa; phylum Mollusca; class Bivalvia; order Mytilida; family Mytilidae; genus Mytilus; species Mytilus galloprovincialis. The sequence continues at coordinate 90,176,966 of NC_134840.1, forward strand.
CAAAGTTAAGTTTTTGAGTTTTGGTCTTTTTATCTAATACTATATGTCATAGGTCAACTATATTTGGTGTATGGAAATGGGGGGATCCAGGGGGGGGGTTCCGGGGGTGCACACCCCCCCTTTATTTTTGCCGATCAATGCATTTGTATCGGGACATATGTTTTGCATCCCCCCTTTGCCCTGGGTTAGCACCCCCTCTTTCGAAAATTCCTGCATCCGCCCCTGCTATATGTCAGTCGCGCAGGTTTTATTTGACCTTGACCTGGTTTTCATGGTTCATTGCTCAGTGTTAAGTTTTTGTGTTTTGGTCTATTTTCTTAAACTATAAGCAATAGGCTCAACTATATTTGTCATGTTTGTTGTATGGAAGCATTGTTAGCTGTACATGTCTGCCTGGCATATGGTTCAACTGACCTTGACCTCATTTTCATGATTCATGTTAAGTTTATGTGACAGTCGTAATAAAGCTTTATATTTATAAAGAAGGCGAGACATTTCAGTGTGTGCACTCTTGTTATAGGCTTGTTTGCAGACTTTTATTAAAACAATGAAATCAAATGTCCATTATAATACAAGTTTTCCTTTATCAGTACGCATGTATTTAGAAAATGTCTAGTTAACAATGGTTGTTGAGCACTAAAATGTACAACAAAAGTAGTAATTTCAATTTTCCAATGGTGAACTTTCTATTTCTATGTAGTAACATTTCAACATCATCTTAAGCAATATTCTAGGACTCACGTTCTTATCATGGTTTTCTTGATAGGAAGTTTTTCCTTACAATGAAGCTATTCAGTCAACGTCATTAAATGTTTAAATTGATGTCACATTATTACAGGGTTTTATTGATCCCATCTTCATTTGGTCGACCTATATTAGAATATTTGTGTCACAGATGACCATGGAAATGTTTCACTTATCAAATCAACAATCATCAAATACTATGTGTCATTGAATTTACTTGCCAATATCAACATGAGCGGTGTATGCCTTTAGCGGAGCAGCACAAGCGAACCCTACTATATATCACCTGAATTATCCCCTATTTTTTGGCTGGGTTTATGTGATACAATCTGGTTCTAAAGTTTGTTACACATTAACTACTTTCTTAAACATACATAGTTTAAGAAACTTTTATATGATAAAGAGATATTGTTTTCAGTAAACTTTCGAAAATACCTAAAGTTTTTAGTTCCAGTCATTTTTTTCTGAAAAATTGACACAGGCGCTTGTCTCAGAAAAAAAATATTATATAAAGGTATATAGGACATTTTTTTCTGAGACATGCACCTGTGAAAATTCGCGTGGAAAGAATTAAAAAGGTTCCAAAGAACCCAGTGTCTCGAATAAATGTTATAAGAACTTTAACTACAGACTATATAATAATAAATAAATTTGGTGTATTTACTGTCTTCTGATTGGTTAAAAGAATTGGGTTTATTTTCAATGTTATCAATCTTTATGGCGACACGCCCACTCTAACGTTGTGTATTCATACGCAAACATCTGTGTACATTGTTATCCTTATTAATATATATCTTTGAGCCTTATTTTTGATAGAAATTTATTTATAATGAATGGCAATAATTTATTTTGAATTTATTGAACCATAAAATTAATTTTTGACTCTTCACATCGCGGATTATTCAATGTGAAGAGTCAAAAATTAATTTTATGGTTCAATAAATTCAAAATAAATAACAGCCATTCATTAATTAACTTGAAGAAAAACTAAGTCCATTCATAAGTATAATATCCATAAAGAAAAACAGGAAATATAGAAAACAGAAAAAAATAATCAATTTATCTACACTTTGATTCTGGCAAAATCTAAACACAATCGCTACTCCAATATGAATAGATTGACCCTTTCACTGGTGATGAAACTTTTGTAGCACATGTGCTTACCATGCTTTTAACAACTCGTCTGATATTAGAAGACAATAAATGATCAAATAAGTTTACATGTGAAGCATTGACAAAGTATCAACTCAATTTTATCAAGATTCCCTAAATCTTTAGATTTTTGTCGAACCTGCAACTTTAGTTGCAGAAAGCTCGACATAGGGATAGTGATCCGGCGTTAGCATTAACTAATTCCTTAAAATCTTGGTTTTATAGTTCTATAGTTTAGAAGGTGGAAGACCTGGATGCTTCATACTTTTATATATAGATGCCTTATATTACGAAGTTTCCGCCTGTCACACGTTCATTGTCCTTGACCTCATTTTCGTGGTTCAGTGACTACTTGAAAAAAAAACTATATTTGGTATGTGCGTACCTTGCAAGGTCCTCATGCCCGTCAAGCAGTGTTCACTTGACCTCGACCTCATTTCATGGATCAGTGAACAAGGTTAAGTTTTGGTAGTCAAGTCCATATCTCAGATACTATAAGCAATATGTCTAGTATATTTGGTGTATGTCCAGGTGTCAAGGTGTCATCTGACCTTGACTATGCGGTATGGGCTTTGTTCATTGTTGAAGGCCGTACGGTGACCTATAGTTGTTAATGTCTGTGTCATTTTGGTATTTTGTGGATAGTTGTCTCATTGGCAATCATGCCACATCTTCTTTTTTATATTGACCTCAATTTAATGGCTCAGTGGTTATAGTTATGTTTGAGTTTTGATTTCTTTTTTTAATACTATATGCAATAGGTCAACTATATTTGGTGTGTGGAAATATTTTTATGATGTACCTGTCAGTCTCACAGGCTTTATTTGACATTGACCTCATTGTCACGGTTCTTTTCTCAGTGTTAAGTTTATCTGTTTATTTGTCTGTTTTTCGTAAACTATTAGCAATAGGTCAACTACATTATGTGTTATATAGAAGGATTGTAAGCTGTACAAATCTGTCCGGGATGGTTCATCTAACCTTGACCTCATTTTCATGGTTCATTGGTCAATGTTTAGTTTTCTTGGTTAAGTATTATTCTTAGCAATAAGTCAACTATATTTAGCGTATCGAATGATTGTAAGGTGCACATATATTTCTCGTTTTGTTTATATGACTTTGTCCTCATTTTCTTGGATCATGTAAAGTTTATGTGATGGTTGTAGTGAAGCTTTATATTTAGGACTATCAACATAATATAAATGATTAGTAAAGAAGGCGCGACATTTCAGCGTGTGCACTCTTGTTTATTTTATATGGATGTTTTTTTGCTTTTGCAATGAACTTCATTCTGGCCCGAACACAGAGTTATTTCGTAGTGCATTTCTTTTGGATAATTAACTCAAATTTTTTTTTTTTTTTAATCGGAGCTAATCTATCTCAGGGACTTTCTTTACTAACCAAGCTCCTGTCTATCTCAATAGAACAGCAACTACATTGAGGTAAATGTCTCATGTTGGATTTTTTTTTTTCTAGCTTGACAAATTCTTTTCACAGCGAGTTTCTTGCAATTAGCAAGTTATAATCACCCTCTATTGTTTTCAGGGATCTCATTTATTTTCAGTTTGCAGAGTTGATAGTCACTGTGTGTCTAATCGTCCTGAACATGCATGAAATATTTGCCACTGCACGTGAAGCAACCAACATTCAATCAATCAATCTATGTGTCTAATATCTGTTCCCAGAGTTGACGGTCTTGTCTTCATTGGTTGCCATCCAGTTCTCCAGTCCTAGTGTTGAATTTCAATTCTAAATTTTTATTTAAGGACCTTTTGTCCAATTTTGAATAACTAATTTAAATTGTAAAATTATTGGAAATTACATCTCGCCTTTTTATTCTGAGACGGCGTTAAGCGACAACCAATAAATCAATCGATGGCTTCAGTTGTTTAATATTCCTTGTTGCAATCGTTCATTCTTCACTTTGAGTAGATTTAAGACTTGGAGAGATCTAGGGTGACTACAGTGAACTGTCATGTGTAGTCTGGCAATGTCAAATGCCCACTTATGTCCAGATATTGTTTTGTGAAGATAAGATAATACCGGACAAAAACAAATGTTGTTTTTTCATGGAAAATTTATTATAATTAAAAAATACAAAACTGGTTTTCCTTTCTGTACACAAAACTAAAAAGCTGACATGACTAAATTAAAGTGAGACAGCACAATCTCACGGAACTCGAGCCAGGCTTTTAACAAGAAAAAGAAAAAATGTAATTGCCATATGACCTTTCACATTAATTGAAGAACTATACTTGCATTAAGCTGTGTTCGTGTCCTAACAAAGAAATTAAAGGGATATGGAGTAAATGTGCATGGGACAATATCGCAAACAATACATAAAAAAAAATACCAGTGAACAGGGCTTTTATTCCTGTTTTTCATTTAACAGTCGTTGGAGGGTTTTCAACAATGAATGAATCATGTATATCCTTCAACAAGGTCAAGACGGTTCCTAGCGTCGACAGAAGCGGTACTTAAAGTATTGTACAGTGAATATACTTTAAAGTCACAAAATATATTACACCAAAGTCTAAAAGCAGTACAAGACCAGAACAGACAGATCAGACATTTACCACCCGGTATCATATTAAAACAGCACAATGAAGCAATGAAAAACAGTTTCCATGAGTCGACCCTGACTGAACCCTTTTCTCCCAGATAGGAAGAACCAGAAGTTGGCATTGAAAAATAAAAACTTAATTTGCATAGGTATATCAATGATAACATAGCCTCCTCTTCACTTAACTCGGAAAAAAACATGTTTGGCAGGTAAAATACGTTTTTAATAGCAAAAAACAGCAGCCACACACTTGACTATATGTAAATCACGAATGTTGCTTTATCCTGCATATCGGTCTTTGATAGGGTCTATAAATACTAAAATTCTGCATTGAATTTTTATATATTTTGCTTTCAGACCAGAATATTGTCGAAAAAATAGTTGAAACAAAATTTGAGTTGAGCGGTCCCCGACTCCTCGTCGATTTTTTTTTTGTGTCCTTTTCTGCTCGTCGATAGGGGTCTATAATTCAGTTCGACAGCTTCAGACCTTTTTAACTGGCCCAAATCGCATAAAATTCACCACCAAATTTTTGGTATTATGTAAATTCATCCCGGCATCCCCTACTTAATATTTCATGCATTAAGTATAAAACGAAAATTTGAAAAGTTTACTAAAATAATATACGCTGTTCACACTAGGGACTGTATATCTAAAGAAAACGAAAATCAAAGGACGATAACTTTGTCCTCGGACCAGTCTGATTAAAACTAATTAAGCAAGTGGATAGTGGGGGCTTTTTATCAGACTGTCCTCGAACAAGACAAGTATGCCTGAGTTACAAAATTACCGAACTACAAGGCTTAGTTACTAAAAAGGTGGAATTAAATCTAAAATAAGGAGATGTGTTGTGATAGCCAATGAGACAACTCTCTACAAGAGACAAAATGAAAAAACTAACATCTATAGTTCATTTAAAAATCAAAAGCTCGTTCATATATTGTAGTGTAAGTCTTGTGAAATCCTGACCCATAAATATATTTCATGGCAAACTCGTAACCCATTCATATATTCCTCAGTTATCACATATTTTTTTTTTTACAACTTGACTTGATTTTAAATGATAAAAAATTATTAATACCAAAATCTAATCGAACTCGGTGACTATATCAGCCAACAGAACGATTGGGAAAAAATCTGACTTTTCCAAAAAAATAGTGGATTTAATTAACCTGGTTTCATAGCTAACTAAACCTCCAACTTCAATAACACATTTAGCGTTTTGTTCCGCGTACAGTCACGTTTATGCTGAATTGAATTTCCACAGAAATACGTAAGATTTGTAAGATGTCCGTCTGGTTGGTGTTATCAAAACCTTGACCGTCCTATCTTCCATGGATTGATGATAAAGTAGGTGTCCGGCAAAAGCCTTTTCTAAAATGAAAAAAAATTTAGACAAGTAAACATGTTGTTTTTATTTTGTGTGTATTTTAAAAAATCACAACGATACCATATAAAAACATAAAATTATCCAAAACACTTCAACTTATATTGGCATTTTCTCTCAAATTGTTGAATTCGAAAGAATTACTACTCAGTGGCATATTATTTAGTGGATTCACCTATTCATTTTTATATTAGCTGTTGAATTTAAATCTATGTTCTCCCAGAAAAAAATATATCAATCAGTGCACATTCAATCAGATATAGTAAAAAGACGTCAAACAAATAAGAATCGACAGGGTGATCCAGGATAAGGTCGATAAGCTATCATAACGGTTTTACTGCAAAAGTATTTTCAATTATTGAGCTCTTTTTTTATTATTATCCAATATTCTGAATTCAATCTATATTAGGTTGTACTAAATGAATTGATCTTTTAATATTTTTTAAGTGGAACGTCAATAGACAATATTTTGACAATATTTTATTGGAACCATGTAAGCCTCTTGATATTTTTTCCCGCATTTTCTTCGTTATGGTTTTAGATAAATCCAAAGGTGTTTCGAGTAAACCGGAAATAACCACGTGATCAGCGACCTCTAGTGAGGTGTAAAAACTGGTATTTCCCTCTTTGCAAAGCTAACGCCGGGGGGAAACAACAAACATCAAATATCGCTTTTAGTTCTGCCTTACACAGAGAGGAGCCTTCAAAATGGATGATTACCCAAGTGACGGATACGGAGAAGAGGAGGAGGAATGGGATAGGGAAGGGTTACTTGACCCGGCCTGGGAAAAACAACAAAAAAAGGTTTGTAAACTTGTGCCGGATATGTTTTGTCTTGACCGGTGTTTGCAGTAAGAATAGTCCAGATATTTTTGTGATTGCATACCGTTTAAAAGTTAAAAACGACATCGAATGTCGTCGAATTGCAGTTTCCAAAATTGAAAGTTTATTGAAACATATTTTCTTAGTTTTCAAAAACGTCGGCAGCCATGATGAAACCAAATAAGGAAAAGTCATAAAGGGGCGGAGCCAATATAATGGAGACTTTATGTATATGATTGATTCATAATCTGTGTCACTGTTTTAACCTTTCTATTAAAGTGCCGTTTTACTAAAATTAGTTTACAATGAATAAGGAATGGCTATTATTTAACTTGTAACAAAAAATAAAGTTTTTAATTTTGGTTTCCTTATTGTTTTCAATACGTTTTTCTTCAATTATAAATTTAAAACAAATAACAAGTGTCCATATTTTCCAGTAACTATATTTTTCCTAGATGTACTTTTCATACCGACATCATTCATATGAAAGGTAGTAGGTGTATTTAGTTACGCATGTTTAGTGATGTGTAATGATCACACACCTGGCATTCCAGAGATAGTATTACATTCCATCTAATCAATTACTTGCTATTTAATTTCACCAAGATTTATTATTTAGAAAACTTCATTGACTGGGTTTCTTTTAAACTCCTTTGTCTTTTTAATTAAGCTTTGCAATATAGTCTATGGAAAACTCTAGACACAGCAGAAAGTTTGTAACACTCCCATTACCAAAAATGGCCTTGCCAGTTGGATATCAAATCAAGGTGTTCTTCATTCACTAGCTAATTCTGAACTAGTAATCTTGACCAGCTGGATTGTATGACATTATATAACATTATGACAAGTAATATTTACTGATGAAAATGTATTATGGTAATTTTTGACATACCAGCCAGTTTCGTACTACCTAAAGGTTTTTTATCAATGTCAGATGATATTAATTAATAAGATAACGGATGCCTTATCAAAAATGATAAGTTCAAAAAGGGTTGTAAATTAATATGAATAGAAAATAGTTAATTTATTTACTCCAGGCCATTAAAAAAACTGATGTTTATAAAAAGAAAACCATACTTTGATTTATAGAGATTGCTTATATTAAAAATTATAATACAAAGTTCAAGGTCAGCAATGTAGTATGTACATTCTGATTATGATCCAGTGTGTAAGCACAAAATGTTTATTGCTTGCAGTGGTTTTTGTTGAACTACATCCTACTATAAAATGTGATAAATTTAATTATTTTGCAAAAGTAAACTTTATTGGTATATAAAAGACCTTCATATTCTCTGCTTAATACTAAATTCTTGAACATGTGGCTGTGGCTTCTTATTTTTTATCACCTTGTGCGACAAAACTGTAAATTTTGTTAGCTTACTCTGCATTGTGATATGAACAATTGTGACTTTCCATTGGGTATATTTAAGTACAAATGTATTTGAAAGAATGACAAACACACTCCTTTTCCTCTGTGGTTACTTTAATAATGATCAAAATATTCAAACTGTTACCAAGATTAAGTACAGTTTTATCCTATAAAGAGTCTGTGTGCACTTAAGCTAAAAAAAAGTTGCTTGTGATATCCAATTTTAGTCATTAATAAGCATCTGTCTAAATTTCATGAAATTCCAAAACGGTTTTACAAAGTTATTGATGACTGAAAAACTTGAACCTCAGACTGAACTTGAATGTTAAATGTGAAAAATCGAAGTCCATTTATCAGTAAAAATCCAAAAATTCATACATGTACATGTAAACGAGTACATTTTTACATACAATGTACACATGTACATGTATTTAGACAACAGAATAAAGCCCTCTTGGGTAGTCAAGGTCATTGATGCCAAGGATTTGATACAATATAAATAAATGGGAATTTGGACTTAAAAGTTGAATTGAATTATTATGAAAATGTGTTGATTTTTTTTTTTGTTACTTTAAAATATAATCTGTTAATTCTATTTATTTAATTTTGCAAGTAAGAATGATTCAATTATAAATATAAGGATACTTAAAATAAAAATGTATAAGATATGATGCAAATTGAATAATACCTGTAATAATAAACAAATAAACCTACGATAAAAGTATACTAGTCACAGACCTTTTTAATGCAAGTTCGCAGTCTGCACGGTTAGCCACTAGTCCGATGCCCCAGACTAGTAAAATTTCATTCGGACTAGTAAGTTTTTGCAAAACTTTGTTTGGCCAAATAAGAAAAATGTCAGAATATTGGTGTTTGAACTAGTAGTTGAAAAAGTTTTTGGTGCAGATTGTGCAAACATATTTTTGACATGATGAAATCTCTAGAATTTGATTTGAATTTCTTAAATATTTTTGAAATTTAATTGGTTTAACAAGTAGAAGGATGTATGATTCATTTTTTTTGAGAAAATATAAACATCTCATGATATCAGTTTGTAGTACCAACTTTAATATGATTAACTTCCCAATATAACACATTTCACTTGAAGTATAAATAATATAAGCAATCTCTATAAATCAAAGTATGGTTTTCTTTTTATAACTATATCCAGAAACAGTGATATTGTTTGCCTCATATTACAGCCGAAATTCGGCTTTTTCCCCTAGAGAAAATTCCCAATTACTAAAAAAAAATGGCTTGAAATTCCTCCCAAAAAGTTTTACATTTTCCCCAAACAGTGATGGCATTGGTAGTAATGTTTGTAAATTTCGTATTCATGTTATTATTTTGATATTAGGAAGCACTTTTGAGATCCGGTTTTCTGATCAGAATCATCATGGTGTTTGTAACACATGTGGTTTTCAATGCATTAAGTACCATCTTTGTTTCTGTTTCTTTACCCTCTCCAAAAAGTGCCTTTCAGGTTGAAAAAAGAAATGTAAGCCATGTAGTTTAGAGGAATAATAAATAACTGAAGAAGGCCAATGGCCGAAACGTCTGAACAATTGGTTTATTTATACAATTATGAAAATGTCTGACAACCAAAATATACATGAAAAACAGTGCAAAAAAGACAGCACAGGTCAGCAAATAATCGGAGATGGGTTTAAAATAAAATATACAAATTTCCCAATTTCAATAAAAAATATGCATTTTCCCAATAAAAAACGGTAGAGGTAGTTTTGAAAAAAGACTACAATATCACTGAGAAATGAGGTTATATAGACAGTCTATGTGAACCTCCACCCTTCACACTTTCAGATGATAAATTGCTGAATTTTATTGTTTTCTTCACTTTTACTATACCAGAGTAATACTACTTGATTTTTGGATTTTTATTTTTGGGAAAAAATCAAGTTTTGTGGGTTTTGAATGATATAAAAATAATGTAGATAAATGGCCATGGGAGAACAAAATTTTGAAATTGAAAGGAGATTTATATAGAATATTTTGGACCAAAAAGCAGAAGCATTTTTTCACTAACTTTTAAAAGTTAAACCCATTTACTATATGAATTTAATTTTCATTCCTTTTTCTTACAGTGTAGTTTCACTACTAGTTTGTCACAAATTCCTGTCTCTCCAGTGTTTTTCCATCTATTGGGTGCATTATGGAAAAAATATTTTGGTACATGTATACATGTACATTCTTAAATTAGCCTGTGTTCCTAAACATTGTTTATTTGTTAAATATGCCCATCAACTTTCCATAAAACTTTGACTTTTACCTTATCTTTTAAAATCAGCTGCTAGATTATCTTGACATAGGTCCTAATCCACATAAAATTTCACTTTTTATTGCCAATGAATTCTTATTTCAAGATTGATTAAATGCAAAATAGTTCATGTGTAAATACTTTTTTGTTTATATGTACATGCTTAGTTTGGATATTCTCATTTTTTTTTACATAAATAAAATGGTTAAACATACATGTACATTTTGTACATGCCAGTCAAATCATAAGACAGGTGTTATAGTCCTGTCAAATTTTTACATGTATGATGTAGCACACATTCAACCACATACACATGTCATGTATTTACATGCACATGTACGCAATTACATTGTACATGTCTTTGGTTGATGTGTTCTCTTTATATGATGCATACTTGGTCAATTTTAAAAAAGTACAAAGTACAGTTTTACATGATTATCTCTTTTATAACAGATTTTCATTTACATTGACAAAAATCATTAGCTCCTTTTTTCATTACCAAAACTCATCTACCTTCTTGCAGAGTTCGTACAAGTATGCTAGTTTCCATTATCTTGTGTGAATAATTCACTACACTCATTTGCTTTTTCAAGGATTAAATTTATTGTCAGATTTAATTTGGTATGAAAAAAGTCACATTTAGCAATTAAAATAAAAGTCATAAAGATGAATTCTTGCATGTATAGTAAATCAAGCACATGTTTATGATTGGTGAAAAATTCATGGAAACTGCCTTCCTATTTTACTAAATAAAAGTTTTGATATTCAAGCAGTAATTGCTTATAGCCTATGCAGAAAAGTGATTACATAATGAAATAACTCATCTGATCTTGATCAGTTCATTCTTCTATCAGTAACATTGAAGATATACAGATCATTAGAAAATATCTCATGAAGGCATCAAAATAGTAATTCATAGAGCCTTTCAATTATTATATAATATAGAATGGCAGTTTTATTACTGGGAAAGGATTTGAAACAAAAATTAATGCAAATTTGGTAAAATTTTTTAAAACAGATCTTAATGAAATGACCAAATTTATTACTGTATAACATTGTACAATGCAAATTATCTTTCTAAAATGCTCAATACCAGGTAGTAAAGTTACATTTTGTTTAAATACATGACAGTATGTGTAATGCAATGTTAATGTACAGTACACGTTTTCATAAGAACAAAGTTATGTTGTATTGAAATTCTTAGGTTAGTAAGGGACGACATCAAAAGATCGATGTAGGATAAAAAACTTAAATCAAATAGTTTGGGGGTGGGGGGGGGGGGGGGGGTTAAAATTCTGCAAGTTTTGTATATCTAAAATCGATTTTTACAAATATCCCTATTGGAAAATCAATTTTTCCCAAATTAAGTTAAGAGGGGGGTGGGGGTCAGCGAAAAAACTATGTGAATTAAGTTTTTTATCCTACATTGAACTTTTGATGTCGTCCCTAATAGTATACCAACTATTTTTGAGTGTTCCTGAAGAAGGTTGACCCAAAAAAGTACCAAATTTATTTTTTGTTAATTAATTCAATGGTTTTATTTTCTAGACATTCACAGCATGGTGCAATTCACATCTACGAAAAGCAGGAACTCAAATAGAAGACATAGATGAAGACTTTAAAAATGGCTTAAAACTTATGTTATTATTAGAAGTTATATCAGGGGAACAGTTACCCAGACCAGATAGAGGAAAGATGAGGTTTCACAAAATTGCCAATGTGAATAAAGCTCTTGATTTTATTGCCAGCAAGGGTGTTAGATTAGTGTCTATTGGAGCAGAGGGTAAGATATCAGTTCAATACGGATTAACGATGATATTTAAAGGATTTTTCTTCACCAGTTTAGTGTATTTAACATAGTGAATGTGGGCAGATGTCAACAAAGGATTATCTATTGTGACTGCTTAATGCATAAAATAATTTTCACCTGCATACAAAATGAATATACCACATGGATATACTTCATTCATGAATACAGTTACTTGTACATCAAATATGACTTTTATGTTGGTGTTGTAAATAGGAAAAGATGATTTTTCATATTTAAACAAGTGGTACTGATTGCATTGATAAAAAAATAAGCAGATGTTGTATGATTGCCAGTAAGACACCTCTCTACAAGAGACCAAATGACACAGAAACTATAGGTCACCATATGGCTGTCAACAATGAGTAAAGCCCATACCACATAGTCAGCTATTAAATGCCCTGAAATGTCAAATGTAAAACAATTCAGACGAGGAAAACTATCACCTAATTTATGCACAAAATAATGAACGAAAAACAATGATAACTAAGACTACATCATAAGAACAAACTATAAAATCAGCTGAAAAAGGTTTTACTCATCTGACAGATGGATACAAATAAGTTGATGTGGACAGTGTACCATCTTCACAACAAAAAAGACATTAGGCCTAAAAAAAAATAATGTTGTGTTTCCGATCACCCCCTTGAAATTTGGAAGGGACGGTAGGTAGGGATTTTTTTTTTTATAATATTATGAAATAAGCTTAAGTTATATAAAACTCAATTTCCAGTTACCAGACAAAAGTTTGGGATTTCATAGAAAGAGATTGATTACCCACTTTAAAAATCTCCCTGAGATACCTTTTAGTTTACCCCTTTTAAAATCCCCCTGAAATAACTTTTAGTTTACCCCCTTTTAAAATACCCCTGAAAAAAAACTAAGTCCAAACCTAAAAAAAAATTGGGCAGCACTTCCCCATGGAAATTAGCTTTTTAAACCCAATTCCCCTGTTTCGATCAGGACCAAAAGTTTGGGATTGTCAAAGAAAGAAATTGAGAAGATGTGGGGCAGATTCATTTATAGGAACATGAACCAAACATCATCCCAAACCTACAGATAGACAAATATATTATATACACTGTTCCCTGGCAGGACACTTTCTTTTGGCAAAGCATCTGTGGCTTTTCATCAGAATGTCTAAAGCGTTGATTGGCTGACCAGTTTCAGATGGATTAATATCAGGTTCATTTTGAAGAAGGGTCTGGCATGAAAATTTGATAAATTTAATTCCAAAAGATTGCATTGTTCCAACTGTATTATATGTCTCTGTTGTCATCAATCTCGGTCCAGTCATTTTTGCCGAGCACAAAATTTGTGTTGTGTATTCTTTTTCATCGATGTTAGACATTGGATGAATTTCATTGCTATAAATGTCAAAAAAGGTGTTACTTTCTGTAAAATTTAGAAATATTTTTTTCTCCGCGAAATGGTCACACTTTCCACATTGGACATTGAATAGGACCTGTTCTGTTGCCATGTTCAAACACTGACAAACGAAAGTAACTACTGCGCATGCTCCCGCATATATAATTAGCCAAGAAGATTCCACTTTCCAGTACATTCTAAAAATTAGCGTTGTTTTCTTTTGGGACGATAAAAAGATTGAGGGACTTTGAATTTTTTATTTTCTCTCAGAATAAATGGTCGGTAGGTATACAAATTATTTTTTTTCCCACATCAGCTTTAAAAACTTTTGAGTCGGGGGGTCCGAAGGACGGTCGGTCGGGTGACCGGAAACACAACATTTTTTTTTAGGCCTTAAGTACATTGTACGTGAAGTACAGATATGAGAGTACACACAGTTACTGAAAGCTAATTCAAAACCAATAACCCTTATAAAAAAAACTATCATGCATCTTAGACTAATATAGGATTATCAACCCATACACATCCAATAGATTTAGTGTGAAGATGTCTTAAATAGTCAGAGAAAAACATGACCTTATGCAACGCCAAGATACAGGGATCAACAGATTGTAAAGCCATGAATGTGTTTATGTACAAACATGTACTGTGGATTTATTTATTTTCGTCAAGTGGATATCAGTTTTAGTGGATTGCTGAAAACTTGCATTTACGTGGATATGTGATTTCGTGGTTTTGGCAATATCTGTTTACCAAGCCTTTTGAAATATGTTATTTGTTGAACATTTGAATTCATTGTTTGTCTATACCTATGAAAATTGGTATCCAATGAAAAATAATGTATCCACAGTATAGGAAAGTAAAATTAGTTTGATTTTAATTGACTGATTATGAGTGATAACAAAAATCAATATTAATACCAATAAAGATCCAATTACAGTGTTGAATTTCTCATGCAATAACAATGGAATAGATGAGAAAAGAAGCTGAATATTATTGGCCCTGAATTCCAAAATACAAACCAGATGAAAAACAACTTATACTTTAATAACAACACATAATCCAAAAATAAAACATCTCTACCTACCCTAGACAGGAAAGATCAACAATGATTTTGCATCACAGAACCCCTTTTTGATGATGTTCTCTAGTGATGTTACAAAGTCAAATTTCAACTTGAAAGGTCTTGTAAAGAATAAAGCACTAAAAATATAAACTTTTATTCCTATTAATTGTTTATTAAAGATATATGTTTATTTATACACATTTGAATTTGTTATTACTAATTCTTTAAAATGATTTTTTTCCCTTTTTTTCTCCAGAAATTGTAGACGGTAATTGTAAAATGACACTTGGTATGATATGGACCATTATTCTGAGATTTGCCATTCAAGATATTACTGTAGAAGGTTAGTCATCATTTACTCCTCAACTACCACAGCAGATTCTAATAGTAAAAATAGGTTATTGCACTAATGTTATTAAGTATTAACTGGCTGTTACTGTTATGGCCCTGTTATATTTTCAATGTTAGCTGTATTTGAATCCAGACTTGAAGAGTTGAGAGCCATTATAGCTGATAGAGAATCTATAACAGGGTCAATACAGAAACAGTCAGTTCATAACACTTTTATATAAACTAGGTTAGATAAACCTACACACATTGACACATGAACTAAGAAACTAATTACCATGAAGGAGATTCAGAATTTCATATCTGAACTTGGTCTTTTAGCATTCACATCCATGGATTTGTTTTTTGTCAATATTGTCAGATGTAATTTCTGATTTCTTGTCCAAGTACTTAATGTTATGCTATTACAATTATCTTTATTTAGCGAATATAAATAAGCTGGGAAGAATAATTAAGACAGATTTACTATTCTTACTTTGAGTAGTCTGTGTTCTGATGATTGATCATTATTGCACATTGTGATTTGCTAGTGTCCTTTATTATTAACCAACTTACTACAATATGTTTATGCTTTATAAATGGAAAATATCGACAACTGGTCATTAGCATGATTAGGAATGGAGAAAAAGCTACCACAGTCTTAACTTAGTCACAGAGCTTGCCTCAGGGCCATTGCAACCATCTTTGGCCATTATCAATACCTTGGGCATGTTATAGGGCCAATATTAAAAAGTCCATACATTTATAATAAAATAATAAAGAAGGTTATACTGCTCCAGCTCACCAAACATGCTAAGTTCTTCTAAAGGGCACAAAGTTGTGAACCAGCTGTTTTAATTTTATTAGAAAAAAAGGTGAATGTGGTATGATTGTCTATCAGACAACCATCACCAGAGCTCTCACATACCCAAGAAACTGATTATTTTTTTATTCCATTGGATCAATTTCTGAACAAAGCAAAGTGATCTATACAGGCTCCTTTGAGCTTCTAGTTTTATTTGTTGGTACATGTACATGTACTAATAATCATGGTTTTGGTAGACATTGGTATTTGTTATTGAAATATTGTGCATATAGAATTTATTTAAATCAGTTGTTGACAATATTTTTGTTTACTTTCAGAATTAACAGCAAAAGAAGGTCTTCTGCTTTGGTGTCAAAGAAAGACTGCACCTTATAAAAATGTTAATGTTCAGAATTTCCATATGAGGCAAGTCAAATACCCTGCACAAGTCGGTGACTGAATAAAAGGAATTTAAACAATGTACAGATGTATATATGCTATGGTATTAGATGCCAATAATCAAAATACTTAAGATTAGGAAATATATGTTGGTCTTGTCTGTGGTGTAGTCCATGATGTAGTCATGGATGTGAAACATTAGGCAGCAACAGCATTATTTGTTTGAAGGTTTATATTTCAGTCAGTGGAAGACTTTGAAACTTCATAACATGTATACTAAATGTTTTGAAGCTTTTGTCTGGCATATATATGTTTTCCTTAACCTCATTTTCAAGGTTCATCTGACCTTGACTTTCTTTTCAATGTTTTTTGGTCAATGTTAATTTTTCAGTGTTTAGTCTGTTTTGAAGTGTTTCCTTAATTTTTTAAGCAAAAGTCAGTTATTTTATGTGTATGGAATGATTGAAGGGTGAAAATGTCCTTCTAGTAGGGTTATCTGACCTTGACTTCATTTTCATGGATGGTTAATTTTTGTACTAGTCAAACATAAATTCCAGTCATGATCACACAGTTAAGCAGGTGAAACATTTCTGCAGGTACACTTGTATAAGCTGTCCAGAAAGAAAAGAAAGCCTGTATCAAATCTTTCTATATCACATTCTTATAAGATTAAAGGTTTACAGTGTTTCTTACTCATAGGGAAACTTTTGTTAATTTTGGAACAGTCTCCATGACATGATCTATTAGTTAATGGATATCATTAAGTATGTGCTAACACAAGCTTCCTTGCTCAAACACTGTTTTTTTTTAATATACTCATGAGATGTGAAAATTGTGTGATACTATTGTTTGGTCTAGAGTCGGGACTACTTTAGGTAACATAACCATGATAACTGTTTAATATTATACAAAGATTCATTTTCATATAAATGCACCATATTCAAGGCATATATGAAAATTCATTATTAAATCACCCTTTACACAGAAAATTCATCAGTTGTGATTTATATGATATAAGTCAAAATACTTATATAGCAGTGTATTAAAACCATTTTGATTATTTCAGTTGGAAGGATGGTCTAGCATTCTGTGCCTTAATCCATAGACATCGTCCTGAGTTAATAGATTATTACAAGCTTTCAAGGGTAAACACACTGCACCCCTGATGTTAATTCTGTTAGTTTGCAGAACCCATGTAATATCTCCTATTTTAGAGGAAAAACGAGATGTGCTGTTGCATGCATTTTTATTTCATAGAGTGAAAAAAGTAGAAAGTATGAACTTATGACAATGAAGTGATAAATATTCAAGAAGCTAAAAATAATAAACTATAAAAAATATACCTAGATTTTGTGTTTTATGTTTGGAACGTTTTGCTATGAAATTTGTTCAATATATCTTTCTATTTAAAAGGAAAAAAAATGATATTTTGTGTTATCAGTAAAACTTTGAAATTAGCCTAACTTGATCATTGTCATTCTCTGATTGCTTGTTTATTTGTGCTTGGATAAAATAGTGTTGGTTCTGGTTATCTGAAATCTATTTTTAGTTATCCCCATTCTGTACTAGATTTTGATTAATATGTCTTATTCTTGACTTGTTTTTAATTTCTCAAACATGAAATATAATTTTTGAAACTTAAGACTTTTTTTAAAAAGTTTATTAAGAACACTTTAGTTCCAAAAAGACAAATATTGTTAAAAGATATCTATACCAGAATCTCACAAAAAATTTCAAGCACTCTAACAGAATTGAATCTGAGTTAAGCATGTATTGAAATCTTGTTTTTCAGTTATTTAAAATGTCTATTACCAGTACATGTCTGTCATTTTGTAAACAGAAATTTTATTCATATTGATCTTTTGATGATAAAAACCATGAACATTTCATCATGTCATTAAATCTAACTAATGCAGAAGAATTTTATGCATGTTGTTTTGAGAGTGATCATTAGAAAGTAAAACAAATGACAGACATGTAATTAATCAGAACCACATAGTACAAAATCCTTAACCCAGCATGTATTTGCTTTTTGTCTTCAGCTTTAAGGATGGACTGGCATTTTGTGCCTTGATTCATAGACATCGTCCAGATTTAATAGATTACCACAAATTATCAAAGGTGAGTGAAGGAAGCCATGTTTAACTACAGAAAAAACCCCAACAACTTTCAACTCAACAAGAGTAACTAGTTAAATACATTTTTTATGGAATTGAAAGTCATAACTTGGTTGTATTGTATATCCTAAGTAAGAAAAAGATCAAACAAAAAGCAATGTTTTATGAATGACCTTTGATCTTCCAAATTTGAGGAATTTTCAAATACATTTATTTTAAGAGTTAGTTTAGCCAGAAAGTTCATTTCTTTGATCTACAATTATAGTAACATTCTTTTTATGCCCCGTTGGTAAGGGAGGGGCATTAAGTTTTACCCTTGTCGGTCTGTACATATGTCCCTAAGTTTGTTTCTATTCTCTCACTTTAGTTTGCCTCAACCAAATATGAAACCTACAAAATGCTGATACCTAACAACACAAGATCAAGTGTGATATTGGGTGGCTTCACTATAACTGTTAAAGAGTTATGCCCCTTTACCAATAGAAAAAATGCTGATTTTTGTTTCCATTCTCTAACATTAGTTTGCCTCAATCAAATGTTATGAAACTTATACACAATGCTTATAACATAATACAGATAAGTTCGAAATTGGATGCCCCTTTATGAACATTAAAATTGCTGAATTTTGTTTTCATTCTCTAACTTTAATATGCCTCAACCAAATGTTCTGAAACTTGTACACCATGCTTATTACCACAAAATACAGATCAAATAGCGTCACTTTTATCATTTTTATATGACTGCAAATTTTGAAAAAATTTTCGTCATATATTGCTATCACGTTGGCGTCGTCGTCGTCGTCCGAATACTTTTAGTTTTCGCACTCTAACTTTAGTAAAAATTAATAAAAATCTATGAAATTTTAACACAAGGTTTATGACCATAAAAGGAAGGTTGGTATTGATTTTG
This sequence comes from Mytilus galloprovincialis, assembly GCF_965363235.1. NCBI lineage: Eukaryota > Metazoa > Mollusca > Bivalvia > Mytilida > Mytilidae > Mytilus > Mytilus galloprovincialis. The sequence goes on from NC_134840.1 coordinate 90,196,076, forward strand.
GGAGTTTTGGTCCCAACATTTTAGGAATTAGGGGCCAAAAAGGGCCCAAATAAGCATTTTCTTGGTTTTCGCACTATAACTTTAGTTTAAGTTAATAGAAATCTATGAAATTTTGACACAAGGTTGATGACCACAAAAGAAAGGTTGGGATTGATTTTAGGAGTTTAGGTCCCAACAGTTTAGGAATTAGGGGCCAAAAAGGGACCCAAATAAGCATTTTTCTTGGTTTTCGCACCATAACGTTAGTATAAGTTAATAGAAATCTATGAAATTTAAACACAAGGTTAATGACCATAAAAGGAAGGTTGGTATTGATTTTGGGAGTTTTGGTCCCAACAGTTTAGGAAAAAGGGGCCCAAAGGGTCCAAAATTAAACTTTGTTTGATTTCATCAAAATTGAATAATTGGGGTTCTTTGATATGCCGAATCTAACTGTGTATGTAGATTCTTAACTTTTGGTCATGTTTTCAAATTGGTCTACATTAAGGTCCAAAGGGTCCATAATTAAACTTAGTTTGATTTTGACAAAAAATGAATCGGTTGGGTTCTTTGATATGTTGAATCTAAAAATGTACTTAGATTCTTGATTATTGGCCCAGTTTTCAAGTTGGTCCAAATCGGGGTCCAAAATTAAACTTTTTTGATTTCATCAAAAATTGAATAAATGGGGTTCTTTGATATGCCAAATCTAACTGTGTATGTAGATTCTTCATTTTTGGTCCCGTTTTCAAATTGGCCTACATTAAGGTCCAAAGGGTCCAAAATTAAACTAAGTTTGATTTTAACAAAAATTAAATTCTTGGGCCTCTTTGATATGCTGAATCTAAACATGTACTTAGATTTTTGATTATGGGCCCAGTTTTCAAGTTGGTCCAAATCAGGATCTAAAATTATTATATTAAGTATTGTGCAATAGCAAGTCTTTTCAATTGCACAGTATTGTGCAATGGCAAGAAATATCTAATTTCACAATATTGTGAAATAGCAATTTTTTTTTTAATTAGAGTTATCTTTCTTTGTCCAAAATAGTAAGCAAGAAATATCTTATTGCAAGATTTTTTTTTAATTGGAGTTATCTTTCTTTGTCCAGAATCAACTTAAATCTTTGTTATATACAATATACAATGTATATTCACTTTTTACTACCAACTGATAAATTTAAATAATCTTTACCATTCAGTGATAACAAGCAGTTTTTTTACATCTTAATATTTTATGATGTATTTAAATGAGTAGTTATTGTTGCAAACTCCATTAGAATATTTTAATTGAGATTAGTTTTGGAATAAGGGAAAGGGGGATGTGATTAAAAAATTGGGTTCAATTTTTCTCATTTGAAATTTCATAAATAAAAAGAAAATTTCTTCAAACATTTTTTGAGAGGATTAATATTGAACAGCATAGTAAATTGCTCTAAGAGAAAACAAAAATTTTAAGTTCATTAGAACACATTCATTCTGTGTCAGAAACCTATGCTGTGTCAACTATTCAATCACAATCCAAATTTAGAGCTGAATCCAGCTTGAATGTTGTGTCCATACTTGCCCCAACCGTTCAGGGTTCAACCTCTGCGGTCGTATAAAGCTACGCCCTGCGAAGCATCTGGTTCATTTATGTCCTCTTAATAACTTTATACGATAAGCAAGCAGGGGCATCACATTCACAATTTTTTTTTTCAGTTGTTGCTTATCCTTTTTTCGCTGCCGATTTATTTTTTTGCCAAATTTGTGCATTTACCTTTTGCCAGCATGCATTGAATTAACCTTGTGTTCAGCAAATGGCTGATATTTTTTAGAAATGCAAATTTTATAATAGTTCTGATTACTTGTTGTGAATTACTAACACTTTTGTAGAAAAATGTTTTATACAAAATAACTGATTTATTAATACATATGAGTATGATAGCAAAACACACCAATGAACAAAAACATTTAATAATAATATTATAGGATAATTTAAAAAATAACAAAAAATCGATACAATAATACTTATAATACTCATTTAGTTTCAAGTGACATTTGATCTTTTTGTTATCTCATTTTGTTTTTTTCTGGATCTAAGTAAAATTGCTCACTGTAGTCAGTTTAATTTGGAGAAAGTTTTATTGCCACTCATGGTAAATTCCAAAAAGACCCCACACACTAGGGGAAATATTTTAACAACTATTATTTACCAAGCAATAAATTTGTGTAAATCATTAGTGAAAGTTCATACTGGATTCAACAAATATTCTCATTCATAGAGTTCAATGGATCGCACATCCAAAATTGCTGGCTCTAGATATATTTAAGCACATGTAAAAACCTGTATGGTAAATTTATAGTATCAGAAGTGTTGATTGGTATAAGAAAAGATTGAACTTTATAGTATAAATAAATCTGTCATTAATATTATGTTCTCATAGTGAATTAATGAAGAAACAAGGATGTACATGTGTAATAGGAGTATGATTCTTATAATATAATAAATGATCGTATTTTCAATTCATCAGGAAAATCCTTTAGAGAACTTAAACACAGCATTCAATGTAGCAGAACAGCACTTAGATATTCCAAGAATGTTGGATCCAGAAGGTAACTATTATGTGTTCATATTTAGGATTTCTGTTCTTTATCCATGTTCATATACTTTTTATTTAGTTTAGATAAAAATGAGAGACTAGACTTATATATGCAGTTTTCATCAAGTGTCATCAAAAATTGAAATTGTTATTAGGTCACTGAGTGAGGAACCCTTAATAATGGGTCAATGAAATTTGATAGGCAGTTGCCTTACTATTTGATCTTTTGATCTTTTGATTATGAAAATAATTTGCCCTCTCTATCAACTTTTTAAATTTTTTACAGGTCTTATATGTTCAATTTCAACATTTAACTATCAAAAAGTACACAGTGGAGAAATATCTCTGTAGCAATAATTTATAAACCTGGAATTTAATTTATTATCAATAAAAGAATATCTTTTACTCAAACATGTTTTAATTATTATACGACCGCAAATTTTGAAAAATTTTTTGTCGTATATTGCTATCACGTTGGCGTCGTCGTCCGAATACTTTTAGTTTTCGCACTCTAACTTTAGTAAAAGTGAATAGAAATCTATGAAATTTTAACACAAGGTTTATGACCACAAAAGGAAGGTGGGGATTGATTTTGGGAGTTTTGGTCCCATCATTTTAGGAATTAGGGGCCAAAAAGGGCCCAAATAAGCATTTTCTTGGTTTTCGCACTCTAACTTTAGTTTAAGTTAATAGAAATCTATGAAATTTTGACAAATGGTTTATGACCACAAAAGAAAGGTTGGGATTGATTTTGGGAGTTTTGGTTCCAACAGTTTAGGAATTGGGGCCAAAAAAGAGCCCAAATAAGCATTTTTCTTGGTTTTTGCACAATAACTTTAGTTTAAGTAAATAGAAATCAATGAAATTTTAACACAATGTTTATGACCACAAAAGGAATTTTGATATTGATTTTGGGAGTTGAGGTCCCAACAGTTTAGGAATTAGGGGCCAAAAAGGGACCCAAATAAGCATTTTTCTTGGTTTTCACACCATTACTTTAGTATAAGTAAATAGAAATCTATGAAATTTAAACACAAGGTTTATGACCATAAAAGGAAGGTTGGTATTGATTTTGGGAGTTTTGGTCCAAACAGTTTAGGAATAAAGGGCCCAAAGGGTCCAAAATTAAACTTTGTTTGATTTCATCAAAAATTGAATAATTTGGGTTATTTGATATGCCGACGCTAACTGTGTTTGTAGATTCTTAATTTTCGGTTCCGTTTTCAAATTGTTCTACATTAAGGTCCAAAGGGTCCGAAATTAAACTTAGTTTGATTTTAACTAAAAATGAATCCTTGGGGTTTTTGGATATGCTGAATCTAAAAATGTACTTAGATTTTTTATTATTGGCCCAGTTTTCAAGTTGGTCCAAATCGGGGTCCAAATTTAAACTTTGTTTGATTTCATCAAAAATTGAATAATTGGGGTTCTTTGATATGCCAAATCTAACTGTGTATGTAGATTCTTAATTTTTGGTCCCGTTTTAAAATTGGTCTACATTAAAGTCCAAAGGGTCCAAAATTAAACTAAGTTTGATTTTAACAAAAATTGAATTCTTGGGCCTCTTTGATATGCTGAATCTAAACATGTACTTAGATTTTTGATTATGGGCCCAGTTTTCAAGTTGGTCCAAATCAGGATCCAAAATTATTATATTAAGTATTGTGCAATAGCAAGAAATTTTCATTTGCACAGTATTCAGCAATAGCAAGAAATCTTCAATTGCACAGTATTGTGCAATAGCAAGAAATCTTCAATTGCACAGTATTGTGCAATAGCAAATATTTTCAATTGCACAGTATTGCACAATAGCAAGAAATATTTAATTGCATAATATGTGCAATAGCAAGAAATTCCAATTGGATTTCAATTGGAGTTATCTTTCTTTGTCCAGAATAATAGTTGAATCAACTTCAATCATTGTTTTATACAATATACAATGTATATTCACTTTTACTACCAACTGATAGATTAAAACAATCTTTACCATTCAGTGATAACATGTCAAGCACTTTTTTTACATTTTAATATTTTATGATGTATTTAATTGAGTGGTTATTGTTGCAAACTTCATTAGAAATTTGAATTGAGATCAGTTTTGAAATAAGGGAAAGGGGGATGTGAAAAAAAAATTGGGGGGTCAATTTTTTTCATTTCAGATTTCATAAATAAAAAGAAAATTTCTTCAAACATTTTTTTGAGAGGATTAATAGTCAACAGCATAGTGAATTGCTCAAAGGCAAAAAAAAAATTTTAAGTTCATTAGACCACATTCATTCTGTGTCAGAAACCTATGCTGTGTCAAGTATTTAATCACAATCCAAATTTAGAGCTGAATCCAGCTTGAATGTTGTGTCCATACTTGCCCCAACCGTTCAGGGTTCAACCTCTGCGGTCGTATAAAGCTGCGCCCTGCGGAGCATCTAGTTTTTTATGTTGTAATCTTATTTTTTTTAAATTTGAATTTTTATTTAAAATGTCAACAACAATTTTATCAGTCTTGAGTCAGAACAAATCTTTATTGTAATCAGTTAATAACAGTTTGGAAATTTTTCTTCCAGATATGGTAAATTCAGTGAAACCAGATGAAAGATCAGTGATGACCTATGTATCAGCATATTATCATGCATTCTCTGGTGCACAACAGGTAAATTGGGATTGTAAAGTTGACCATATGATTGTGGTACATATCAATGAGACAGCAACCAAACAACACATCAATAACTAAACAGACATTTAGTGGTACCAAGCTCTGAATGAACAAAGTCTCATCAAGTCTAGAATGTTACAGACACTTTCAAAGATCTGCCATAAAAATACTCCTTCAAGAACAAAGAACAATAAGATATGAATTGAGAATACTGCAGATACTATATCTGGATTAAAAATAGCACACAAAATGTTTATAATATGAGTAATAACATCAGGGTTTCCACTGGCGGTCGCCATTTTCGCAATTTGCGATGATGTATGATATGACAAATTGATATGGTTAAATGGCTTCTGCCACATGTCACAAAAGGAATTTATTAGCCACTTTGCGACGCACGTGTTTGAAGCAAATTTTTTACGCTTCCTCTCCTTCTTTCAAGGATAGTCTAGAAGAGAAAATTGTTGTTATGACGAAAAATGTTCAAAAGCAAGAAAGGTCTCTGATTTAAAACTTTTATCATTTAACTTTCATATAGATCATTGATATGAGTGGGTATTTCAAAGTCGTTTCAGTTACACACATGTTTCAAGCATATAGTTTTACTTGTTTACGATGGTCTAGAAAAGAAAACTGTCGTTATGAAGAAATCTATTCAAAAGGTTGACATGAGAGTAACCCTTCAATGTAATGACTACACCTCACACGAGGGATCAATTCCAAGTGATAAGATGCTTCGTTTTGTTGTAAAAAACACTTCTTATTTAGGGGTGGCTGGAACAAAAGGAAAATTTTAAAGGAAAATATATTTGTGTTACTTGGCGAAAAAATTAATAAAGTGGCGAAAGAGGTGGCGAAAATAATTGACCCAGGGGAAACCCTGAATAACATATTAAAGAAAGAAGGTGGGATCAAGTTCTATTAATCTTACATATTTGAAAAGCAGACACCTTAAAATAATACTGAGAAATGCAAATGGTACAAGTCAAAATTGTTTCTAAAGATAAACAGCTTTTTTTTCTTCATAAAAAGACGAGATCAAAATGTAGGGTGCATTTAGTGTTGCAATTAATCTATTGAAAACATTTCAACCTAAAAAAAAAGGAATTGTTCTCTGCTGCATTAAAATAGATATAAATGACTTTCTTTTTCTTATAGCATTCTTGTCTCCATTTTGGGAAGGAGGTCTTGAGGTCTACACCCCCTGAATATAAATAAGACATAGAAGTTGGTATCGGGATTTTTTTCTCTGCTAAGCACACAGTATTTAAGGATTTAGCCCAAAAACAGGTTAAGAGTAGTGTGTATTTGTTAGTTGTGTAGGGTGACATGTTTAGGAGAAATGGAAGTGTAGATAAAATACAAGTAGGTTAGTTGTGTAGGGTGACATGTTTTGGAGAATAGAAGTGTAGATAAAATACAAGTAGGTTCAAAATCATATTACATCAACATGTTCACATTAACATCTAATATTAATATTTATTACAGGCAGAAACAGCCGCTAATAGAATCTGTAAGGTTCTTAAAGTCAATCAAGAAAATGAAAGATTGATGGAAGAATATGAAAGACTAGCCAGTGATGTAAGTATTGAAATTAAAAAAAAAATCAACGAACTTTTGTACAATTTATATATCCGTGAGCAGTTACTGGTATTGTTTGATATTTTTTTAGTTATTAGCAATCCTGGTTTATGACAAACAACATCTGCCTCATTGCACAACAAGATGAATTCCAAGAGTTTGGTTTATTTCTTAGTTTCATTATTTCATAAAAAGTAGCAAACAACAAAGTATTTCTGTGACAAGAACAAAGTTACATTTCATTTGAAATCAAAGTGTAACTTAATTTCTCTGGTAGACTATGGACACATTTCAAAAAATTTGATATTATATATTGACCTTGTGAATTTCTTTGAGCATTTTACTTTTTGGATAGTGGTGATGATCTGTGTAGTAAGATTAGGTGCCAAGTCATGCTTTATTAAAGCATTATATTTTTTTGTGGACTTTAAAAACTTTAAAGACACAGATTGTAGTTGTTTGTTTACTGTGTATCAATCATGAAAATTCAAAATAAAAGACCTGCTGTATATTTCATTTGTTTAAGATATTTAAATTTATTTTATGTCTGTTTTGATTCACAAACAGTATTATAAATAAATGATATGAAATCAAATTTTGGAATTACTTTTCAAATGATATTGTTTTCTTCAGCTTCTTGAATGGATCAAGAAAACCACACCATGGTTAGAAAACAGAACAACAGATAACACCTTACCTGGTACTCAACGCAAATTAGAAGAATTCCGTGATTACAGACGGAAACATAAACCTCCCAAATTAGAAGATAAAGCTAGGCTAGAAAACAGTTTTAACACATTACAAACTCGGTTAAGGCTGAGCAACAGACCAGCTTATCTACCAACAGAAGGAAAAATGGTCTCAGTAAGTAAACAAGCAGGACTGGGAAGGTCTTTAATGTAAGAAGTGGTCAACACCCCAAAAAAATATATATGGTAGTATGTAGATTTTGTAAAACCACAAAATCTACTACTAAATTAAGGGGTTTCATTTCATGAATATAATTATTACATCTCATTAGACATTGAAAATGGGCTAATGCGGTATAAAGCAACCAACAATCAATCTGACAATCATTGAGAATGACAGGATTTGTTGAAAACTTATGTTAGATGGGTAGATAACTAGAAGTTGTTAATTAATTTCCTTCAAACAGTTGAAATTACATATTATTGCACTAAAAGTTTATAACAATCATTTAATTTAAATATCATGGAATTTGAGGGCTAATATAGACCCTTTGTGAACTAACTCTTTTAAATTGACTTCTCAAGATAAAATTTACTTTCTCAAGCATTATTGTAGAAGGAAAAAATGCTTGAGAAAGTGAATTATATCTTGAGAAGGAAATATTGTCTTGAAACACCTTGTTATAATTTGCTTCAGTCACAGATACAGCAATTCTTTCATTTGAAGTTTTTTTTTGTGAAAATGAGATTACTTTATATACTTTGTTCTTCTTTTGTATAGGATATTGCAAATGCTTGGAAAGGCTTAGAACTAGCAGAAAAAGGCTTTGAAGAATGGCTCCTCTCTGAATTACAAAGGTTTGTAATTTATATATGTGTTTCATATTGTAATGTATGATGTTTGTTCTATTTTTGTCGAGCCTTCGACTTTAGTCGAAAAAGCGAGACTAAGCGATCCTACTTTCCGTTGGCGGCGGCTTCCACAAATATTCACTCTGTGGTTAAAGTTTTGAAATTTTGATAACTTTCTTAAACTATACTGGATTTCTACCAAACTTGGACAGAAGCTTGTTTATGATCATAAGATAGTATTCAGAAGTAAATTTTGTAAAAATAAAATTCCATTTTTTCTGTATTTTACTTATAAATGGACTTTGTTTTTTTCTGCAGGGAAACATTACATTCACTCTGTGGTTAAAGTGTTTAGAATTTTAATAACTTTCTTAAACTATCCTTGGTTTGAACCAAACTTTGAGAGAAGCTTGTTTATGATCATAAGATAGTATCCAGAAGTAAACTTGTAAAAATATAAATCCATTTTTTCCGTATTTTACTTTTAAATGGACTTAGTTTTTCTGCAGGGAAACATTACATTCACTCTGTGGTTAAAGTTTTTAAAATTTTAATAACTTTCTTAAACTATCCTGGGTTTGTACCAAACTTGGACAGAAGCTTATTTATGATCATAAGATAGTATCCAGAAGTAAATATTGTAAAAATATAAATCCATTTTTTCTGTATTTTACTTTTAAATGGACTTAGATTTTCTTCCAGTTAACATAACATACAGTCGGCAGTTAAAGTTTCCAAAACATTAATTAGATTCATTAACTATCCTAGATTTTTACCAAACTTGGACAGAAGTTTCGTAAAATCAAAAGATAGTATCAAGAGGAATATTTTTATTGATTTTTTTCCTCATTTTTTGTTGAGCCTGCGATTTACAGCAAAAGTAGGCGAGACACTGGGTTCCGCAGAACCCTTACAAATTTTTATTTGAACAACACTGGATATTTGTGTTAGCTGAATCAGAAGTCAACTGTAAGATGCCTTATATATCAAAATAGTTGCTGTACACTGTCAAAACTTTGTCTCTTTGATTGAAGACAATTTATGAACGAATTGGTGGATTTTAATGACCTTGACGCTGATATTTAACATTCCTTACTGATTTGGAGAACAGGTCAATTCTCAACATATCAGTATTTAAATCTTTAGATACTCACAATATTTCACAAATGCATAAAAAACATGAACAAATTGGAATTCAGATATGTGATTACAAAATTTTTAAATCTCTCAGCTGCACCAAGTGCCAATAACCATTGTCACTCCCATATGATGAAAACAAGATGTATATATATTAAAAATGTAATAAATATTTGTAAAAAACATCAGACTTTAAGTTTAATTTAATTGACATGTGTAAAATTGAGAAGGGATTGAATTTACCACTGTGTGTCTATGCCTCAAGTTTAACCCTTTCATAGCTTATGGATTATGATTTGCAGGTTAGAACGTTTAGATCACCTTGCCCAGAAGTTTCGACACAGATGTGAAATTCATGAAGAATGGGCTGAAGGAAAAGAAGATATGTTGCAAAGTCAAGATTATCTTAAATGTAGACTAAATGAATTGAAGGTAATTATTATGGTTAAAGCTCAGAATTGAAAGTTCTATTTCATTTGTATAAAGAGAAACCAGCCATTAATTAAATCTTGGCAATATTAGTTTAATTTATTAGCTGAATTAAGCTTTGAACTAGCTTTCAGTAATTTTTAGTACTCTTAGATCACCACTTCATGCATGTGGGTTTTTGTCGAGCCTTTGAATTTAGTTGAAAAAGTAAGACATAGCTATCCTACATTCTGTTGGCAGGGGCAACACATATTCACTCTGTGGTTAAAGTTTTTGAAATTTTAATGACTTTCTTAAACTATCCTGGATTTCTTCTAAAATTGGACAGAAGCATTTTTATGATCACAAGTTAGTATCCAGAAGTAAATTTTGTAACAATAAAATTCCATTTTTTCTGTATTCTACTTATAAGTGGACTTAGAAAGCATAACATTCACTCTGTTGTTCAAGTTTTTAAGATTTTAATAACTTTCTTAAACTATCCTGGATTTGCACCAAACTTGCACATTAGCTTGTTTCTGATCAAAAACTAATATCTAGAAGGTAATTTTGTTATCTGTATTTTACTTAAAAATGGACTTAGTTTTTCTTCCAGTTAACATTACATACAGTCAGCAGTTAAAGTTATTTAAACATTAATAAGATTCGTAAACTATTCTGGATTTTTACCAAATTTGGACAGAAGCTTCTTACAATCAAAAGATAGCATTGAGAGGAATATTTTTATTGATTATTTTATTCATTTTTGTTGAATCTGCGATTAACAGCAAAAGTTGGCAAGACATTGGGTTCCATGGAACCCTTACAATTTTTTTTGGACAAAGATTTGCATTCTATATAGCCTTTATAGAAGAGTTAAAATAATACGTATAGTTAAAGTTATTGTATCTTTTGATAGGCAATGAAAAAGAAACATGAAGCTTTTGAAAGTGACCTGGCAGCACATCAAGATAGAGTAGAACAAATTGCAGCTATTGCTCAAGAATTAAAGTAAGTTTCATTGGCTGTAATGGTTAACAGGCAAACATTACATTTTATACTATAAATTATCAAGAACAATTCCAGCCAGTCAATACTATGATACTATTAGAAGCCCATTTAGTAATGGTTGGTCTTGATCTTGCTATAAGTTGTGTTCTCTTTTAGTTCTTCAACATTGAAAAGTCGAGATGAAGTACATCAATTATAGCACTGCACCTTCAATTGACTAACAGAGTCAAATCAAAGACCTAAAATTGGTATTTGATACTTCTAAGCTAAGCATTTAGCATTAAGTAGTACTTGGTTTGATAATGCTTCACCAGAAGAGGAAGATATTAATTCTAGGTCAATAGGGTCAAGGTCAAAGTAGCTACCTAAAGACTGATATCTTTAAAAAAAAAAAAAAAAAAAAAAAAAAAAAATGTGTATGTTATCTTTTAATCAGTATACCAACCATGGTTCAATGATTTCTCATGGGGTGAATTCTATAGGTCATGGTCAGATCAGGTATAGATAGACTTGGTTTAAGTAATGTTCAGAATGTTATGTTTTAACCATTTGTCCATGAATTGTCTCCACACTTTATAATCTTTATTGCTTAACTCCCCAAATTAGTACCTGACAAACTATTTTTGTGCTACAATTCATTAAGATCTGATATAGTGCTTCTGTAATTTTACAATAATAATTTTCATGTTTTTCAGTGTTTTACATTATCATGATGTTCAAACAGTCAATACAAGGTGTCAAGTGAGTAAATATTTAAGAAGTATTCACTAGAACTATAATTGAAGTACTAATTCAGTGTTCTCCCCAAGAATTTCAGCACAATGGTATGCTTGGTAAAAGTCATGTGTTGAGAAAAAAATTTAAAACAACTTGTTATAAATTTCATGTGCCAAAGCTTCTTTCTTGATTTACCTCTAACTGACCTAACTGGAGAAATAGTTTGAGTAAAACTCAAGTTTACACCTTTACTGAAGAAAAAGATTGATTAAAAATTAAGTTTACACCTTGAATGGAGAAAAAGATTGATTAAAAATTCAGTTTACACCTTGATGAAGAAAAAGATTGATTAATAATTAAGTTTACACCTTGAATGGAGAAAAAGATTGATTAAAAATTAAGTTTACACCTTGACTGGAGAAAAAGTTTTGAGTAAAATTTAAGTTTACACCTTGACTGGAGAAAATGATTGATTAAAAGTGAAGTTGCACCTTGACTGGAGAAATATTTTTGAGTAAAACTTAAGTTACAACTTTACTGGAGAAACATTTTTGAGTAAATCTTAAGTTTACACATAGATTGCAAAAAACTTATATTTACACCTTGACTGGAGAAAAGAATTGCTAACTTTTTCGCTTTGTTTTATAGCTCATCTGCGATCAGTGGGACAGACTAGGAACATTGACGGCACAAAGACGTCAAGGATTAGAGGTAAATAATAGCTGACTTCTTCATTCTAGTAACACATAATCAATTAATTGGTTGATACTTTTTTTATAGTTTTTAAGAAAGTTTAAATGAGCTTTTTTTGACTCACTCAGTGAAATGATCTGTGTTCAAATTAAGTTAAAGATTTAGAAAATTAACAACTGAAAATATGTTGATTATTTACCCGTGATTTTCAAGAGTATCCTTTTGATATAAATTTATGAAATTCATATAACATTTACGTTTTTCCGAATAAGTTGAACATTTTTTAACTTTGCTATTACAGGAAGCTGAAAAAATATTAGAAAAAATAGATCAACTTTATTTAGATTTTGCCAAACGTGCTGCAGTAAGTATTTTGTCAATATATTTGTCTATTCTAAATAACAGCTGTGTAAACTGACCTTGACCTTTTATTGATGGTTCATTTATGAATGATATGTTTCCCTTTTTCAGTCAGTTTCTCAGTTACTGTAAGTAATTATTCAACAACATATGGGCTTTAGGATCATGTATGTCAGACATGAGTTAGCTAAGCTTGGCTTCATTTTCATAGTTATTCATTGATTTACACAAAGTGATCTTTATAAATTTGATATAATTATTCTGTAGAATGGTTCTAGAGTGTTTATATTGAATTATACATAGGAGACAATTCAGCATGTCTACTCTTGTATCAAATATTATATTGAACTATTTTAATAAACATTAATTTCTCATCATAAATAACCTGAGAGATTTGGGAGTCACCACCTTGTCATGTGTGTTTACAGCTCATGATGTTTATAGTTGTTGATGTTTTTTTTTATTTTTCAGCCATTCAACAATTGGTTAGATGGTGCTAAAGAAGATTTACTAGATATGTTTATAGTTCACAGTATTGAAGAAATTCAAGTAAGTGAGAATGGATGGTCTGTATTATTGTATATTAACCATCTCATAAAAATTGGTTCTCAGTACAACTTTCTACAGTGTTAAGAATTTCAGCAAGATTTTAAATTCAAAATAAGATCACACAAACCTTAATGGTTTTTTGTTGGGGAAATATATATTAAAGGGGATGTTTATTTCTCTAATTTTTGTGCTATTTACACATTTCCTGACCGGTGTGAGAAAAATATTTCATCTCACTAGTGAAAAATCTGTTCTCGGCAAATGATTAGTCGGAATTTGATTGTTTTGTTTTCTTCTGAATTTTCCTATTGTGACACCATGAAAAAAGCGGTAATGCCTGAATACAATGCATATTAAGATTACAAGTTTCTGAAAACCTTTGAAAAAGAAGGTTAAAATCATTGGAGAAACAGATTCCAACACTATAACTCGTGTATTATGATATTTCTCCACTCTCGACAGTTAAAATTTAGTTATTTAAAGAGCTCGGCAAGCTTTGCTCTTAAAATAATAAAAATTAACTCTCTGCAGTGAAGGAATCTATATAATGTCAATGAGACAGCATACCAAAAGCAAACAGCGAGGACGTTAAGAGATCTTCAACAACTGACAAGTGTGTATACAATATATAACACTAATTCATCTAAAAAAATTGACACATTCTACATATAATGAAACATTTTTGGACCTGGAAATATGCATAAAGGTTCCAAATACTTGTAAATACTTCTTTTATATGTTGTTCTTATTGACCAGGGTTGGAAAAAACTGGGAAAACGCTGAATTTACTGTGGTTTAATTGGGTAATATCTATGAAAACTGGCCTAAATCTTCAAGAGGATTCAGTTGTTTATTACAAATGCATTGATGAAGCAGAGACATCATCTGTGTCCCATGGACAAATATTTATTTTTCTAGACCCAGTTATTTTATATTTTACATATTCACCTCAATTTATTTTTAGGATTTAGTAGAAGCACATGAACAATTCAAAGGAACTTTAGGTGAAGCTGACAAAGAATTTAATTCTATAATGAACTTGGCTAATGAAGTACAGAGATTATGTCAACAGTATGGGTTAACGTTGAGAGAGAATCCATACACCACAGTCAGTCCATCAGTTAGTATACTTATTATCTCAGGCTTATGCAGACATACAGTTAATTTAAGAATAACAAACAGTAGAAGAAATAAGCATCCTTAGCAGGCCTACAACTACTAATAAGGTCTTATCATTTCATCATCATTTGGCTTCAGTAAGCTTTGGTTTGGTGGATGCATATTTAAAAAAGAAATATTTTTTGTATCTCTGAGACCAGACAAAGTCAATACTGTTAGGATTATCAAGTCTTTATTTTTTCTGTTTTTTTAACTTGTTAGATTTTTTCAAATGATTGAAAAAGATGTGTGTATGTTTTCTCACTCAGGTACTGAATTAAAGAAATAGCAACCGCAAACAGCAAGAAAACTAAATCACAGATCAATATGAATAAAATAATATCCAATGATTTCAAAGATGTTTCTAGGTTTAATTTTGATCACAATCCATTTTATTGTTGAAGTGCTATTTATGATTGTTGAAAATAATTGCTTAGTTTTATGCTTGTTTTCCTTCCATAGGAGGTTAGTATACAGTGTAGTATACAGTGTAAGTTAGTTGTCATCTACTGAACTGTCATGGTTGTAATGTAGGTGTACTTTATTATCTTAAGGATGTTCTCTACTCTTGTTTTTTACTTTTTGTCAGATATTCAGAATTCTCTTGTTTTATCCATTTCCTTTTATAATTTTATTACATATATTTAAAAGGGCCATTTTTAAAAATCTTATAAAATCCTTATTTTTTTTTTCATAGTTCTAGAAAATTGATGACAATGACAATTGGATGAAAAATTACGAGAAAGAATCAATTCCCACCTTCAACGGCTTATAACTCAAAAATATTGATATGAACCAATCTTTTTATTATGCTTTTTAAGTTCCATTAATTATACACTTTCATGACTTTCTATTAATAACAGTCTTTTCAAGAGATTGTTATTATGAAACAAAGAAGAGCATTCTTAAAGGCTTTTTTTGTTAGATTATTTGAAATTGTTGTCTAAATATTCCTCACTTTGTATCTTGCAAACAAGAAATTTTAATCTACACAAATTTGAGAGGACAAAAATAGGATAAGAAAATTGAGAGAGCTATATAATCTTCTCCCCCTGTGTAGAATTGAATGGACACATCATGACAGTTCAGCATATCTGTAGCTTCATTTCATCTAACTTTCATTTTCATCCACTAAACAGTGCAGAACTATATATTGTTAGCAACTCTGAAAAGAGTAGACTGGTGCAAGTGATAATTTTTAACAAATGTAAAATTTATGTTGTTGGGTATTGGGTAAACTTAAACCTTATTGAAATACATGCTGCATTAATGGTATAATAATGAAATCTGTACTTATGTTTTTAAATCCATAAAATATATCATTATGGAGTTTGCTAATATTTTGGATCTACCATTAATGCAACATTGCATTCTTTAAGAGAGTAGTACATGTAACAAAAATGAATGGCTCTATATTGCAGCATCAAGTCTTTGTAATAAAAGCAATAACATAAATGATGACGGGTCAGTTAAAGTTAGCAGGAATTTTATAAATTATGTACAATGTACATCTCTGCTTAAAACTTTATTCTACTTCCTGATCAACAGCCTCAATGTGTGAATATTCTGCCACTGTGGAGATTGAAGTTCAGGGTTCTTATTGCCATTTATTCATTTATCACATGAATGGTTTATTAATTAAGTTAAGTCACTGAAGTAAATCTTTTGAAATTATGAAATGCATCATGAACTACAAAATACTGATTCAAGTATGGTGTATCTTGAATATCTAACTCTTGAGAATTACAGACCCTATTTATCAAAATATGTTTTCTGAATTGGTATTAAAATTCTCCTTATGCAATTCATTTCCTTTCATAAATTTGTTTTGCAGATCTGATATTTTACTAATTTTAGTTTAAATGAAAATTTGGATATTTTTTTTTTATTTTGTGGACAAGTATCATTTAAACTTAAAATTTTAATTTCTATTGAACAAATTTTATTATATTTTCACACAATGTAAAAGAACCTAAAACACAGGTGAATTAAGTTTTTTGCTTACTTGACATTTTCTGTTGGGCCTTGCCACTGCAAAATCTTGTATTCTACCATTACAGTGATAACCCATATATGTATGGCAAATCCTTGATTTTAGATATCTGTGATTACCCAATTTTAATTCATTGTTCTTTTGTTGGTGGTTTTTTTTTTTAACAATTGACATGTTTGTTTTAAGAAAATCCCTGCCTTTTTAGTTTGAAGAAATCATTTTTCAAGTAAAATAAATGTTGGAATTGACTATAATTTTATAGAATTATTGGAGACTTAATAAAAAAAAAACCAACAATATTTCCAATAGAAATTAATGCAATTATTGGAGCCTTTCATTTGTTTAACTAACCATATGATGTTGCATATATGTATAACCATGTCAATCTGTTATAAAATGTCAATTATTTACTAACATCTATATGATATACAGGTAAAAGGATGTAAAGAATTTTTGGTGTTGTTTTGGTGTACAATTATATATGTCCTAAATTTAGGTTCATTTCTTATTTATATACTATAAAACCAAGTAACTGTTGTGTTAGAAAACTTAAACAACAAAATATCAGAAAAGCTTTTCACATCTGAAGATTTCAATTCTATTTTAATATACTTTGAACATGTTTATTATGTATGAGTAAGATATTGTCAAAAGAAATATACTATTAATATTCTTTATTATTTTCTTGTAAACAACAATTTAGATATTTTGATCCAAAAATCTGTAAACAAGATTAAATTTTCATTTAAACATTTGAAGAAAAAGATATTGGTTTACATGAATTGTATTGGTTTTAAAAATAAGTTTATTGTAACAATTGTAAAGCTTGATTGATAGATTGATTGATTGATTGTTGCTTGCTGAACATTAAATGGAAAATATTGCATGCATATTAAGGACAAGAACAAATTAACATTAACAGGCTCTGTTAGGTGGGACAACAAGGGTGAATGAAGGGAAATTTTGGGAAATATGGATGTGTTTGATAGGGACAACTTTGAAGGAAGAGTTTCACTGCTAGAAAAGATGGCCATATACACTCTTGTCGGTTTATTAGCAATTATAGAAATTATAGGATTCCTGATACAAAAACAGTTTCCACCACAGATTTAAAAATTGCTTATTATGTCCACTCTATTACAAACCTCAGTTGAGTTATATCATATGCTGCTGTTGTTATCCTTGTATACGTCATGATTGCACTAAAATTCTGGCTTGTATCAATTTTATTTTTTGTCACTGGTGTTCTAAGAGCATCTGTTTGACTGTTTATAACTTGTTTTAAATGATATTTTCTTTTCTAAGGACATCTCTAATAAATGGGGAGAAGTCAAACAGTTAGTTCCCAAGAGAGATAGAACATTACATGATGAAAGAATTAAACAAGAAAATAATGAGAGACTTAGAAGACAGTTTGCACAAAAAGCAAACATTGTTGGACCTTGGATAGAGAATCAGCTAGATGGTGTTGCATCAATTGGTGTTGCAGCTAGAACCTCTCTGGAAGAGCAACTGAACAAACTTCGTCAATTTGAAAAAGCAACAGATTCATACAGAGTTCATATGAATGAACTTGAAAGATACAATGAGGTAAGTCGCATAGCAATGTTGAATAGATGACAGTACAGATATAGCATTATAAAAGTGGGGGCTATTTAGTAAAAACCTTGTTCGTGCTGATTTCCAAAACATATTTTCCTCACAAAAATAACTGATTAGTATTACTTCATATTTCGTATGTTGACACTGGTAAGGTGTGAGCACTTTTCAGATCTTTCAGGTGCCTGCTTCCTGTTATTGCTCAGAAACTTTCATATAATTTTTGTCACACTTTTTTCAATTCTCAACAGAATGACTTCATATTTGGTCAGCACCTAAATAGTAATGAGTAGTAAGATGTGTGCCCTTATTTTATCTTTCAGAAATCTTATTCCTGTAATCAGATGATTTGAGTTATGAAAGGGATTAAACTTAACATGACAATCATTAACATGTGCATTCTTGTTTAATGCTGCAAAAATAAAAAGCAATTTGTTTAAGGCAGAAGAGACCAGTATAAAATAATCGTTTAAAATTTTTTGATTTTGTGAGAACAAATTTGCTATGAAGTTACATTGCTGGATAAGTTATTGTAGAATGATATCAATCACTGCTTGTTACTTTCAGGAAGTACAGGAATCTTTGATATTCGAGAACAGATACACACACTACACAATGGAGGTAAGGATTATTGATCAGCAGTTAACTTTGTGTCAGAAATCATTGGAAAGAATAAAAATAAAATTAGCAGCCAACAGTACTAATGAATTAGTTTATTTAAAAAATTGCAAGGTGACAAAATTTGGGCTGTAGGAGCATATTTGTAGCTTACAGTTATTGTTTTAAAAAGAATTTAGTCTATTGGAATGACTTACAGGGAACATAAAGTTAACATGTTTAATACAAACAAAAGACAAATCTGTAATATGCATTTGAACCAGATTATTTTGGAAATTAAAACAGTAATAACAGAATAAATAAAAGACCTGTTGTCAAAAAATGATATCTTACTATGTATTTCAGACACTCCGTGTTGGATGGGAGCAATTGTTAACAGCGATTGCCAGAAACATCAATGAAGTAGAAAACCAGGTAAGTCTTTTGTCTGCTTAAGGAGCAGAAATTTGTTTACAATAGCTTTTTATATATTGCTCTTTGATGGTCAGCTGTGGGCCAAATCGTTTTACTCCTTGCAATCTGTTAGCCTATGTAAAAACTGTAAAAGACCAAAATTAACAACAATACAAGATCTACACTAGTGAGTGGAAGAAATATTCTGGGATATTATTTGTACTGAAAGAAATATTTCAGTATTTGTTCCTTACAGAGTAAAGGATATAGAATATATGGTCCAACAGAAACAGATATAAAAGCATGATTTATAACAATGTTTCCAGAGGAACAAACATGCCTTGAAAATCTAGACAACATGGCCTTGATGGCTAAAAAAAACATAATGCAAGAATTGTCTTGCAACTTTAATACCCTAACAAAAAGGTAAAATTATACAATTACAAAAAATCAAAATGACAAGATCTGCCGACTCCCAATTTTCATGTTTTGCCTTTTATCATAAGAACTATAATACAGTAAAAAAAAAAATCAACTGCACAATACTGTACGCACAAAAATGCTAATATGAGATGAACCGTTAGATGATTCCTGAAGGTGTTTAAATCCTTCAATGACTATTTTTATATGTTTTGAATTATCTCAGTGGAGCATCTTAGTTGTCAACTATCATATGAAACACATGCAGAATTTTTTATATGATGATTTTTGAAATAAAATGCTGGACAAGTCTAAATTGACAGTGGACGAATAAATGCCAAGTGGTGATATTATTTACATTTTGATAAGTTTGTTTTATAATATAATTTTGGCCTATTTACAGATTTTGACAAGAGACTCTAAAGGCATCAGTGAAGAACAGATGAATGAATTTAGAGTATCATTTAATCACTTTGATAAAAACAGATCCCGGCGATTAGAACCTAAAGAATTCAAAGCTTGTCTGGTCAGTCTGGGTTATAATATCAGGGATGATAGACAGGTAAGAAAATACAAATATAGTATTTAAGATTTTTAGTCTCACAATTACATTGGACAAGATTTGGAAATTTTACAAATTGGGACTTGGATGAGAGTGTTGTCTTGTTGGCAATCAAACCACATCTTTTTATATCTAGATAGTCCCATGATTTACTAGGCTACTACATACCTGTCATTATCAGGTATTGTCCTTAATGACAATTAGAAAAAAAATCATAAAATTATCTATGCTATTGAATGAGAAGACCACATTTTGTGTGTTGCTTCTCTTCCTTCTGCAATAAATTAATCATGCCTCTGTGTCCTAAAGATACAATGTGGCATTTATCATCCTTGCTTATGATTATTCAGTTTGGGTCATTTTGGGAGGAAAACAAAAATAAAGGTGTCTGGATATTGTTTCCATCATCGGACTGACTTTTGAGTCATAAAAGACTTCAGTTTAAGACTATTATAATTACACATAATTTTCATTAACTCAAATTATTTAGCAGAGGGGGGATAGGACCTTTTTTGGGACTCTGGGATCGGGCGTTTTTAAGCTCTGGATTTCAGGATTGACCCTTTCAGGATCTGGGAATTCTTTATTCGATTTTCAGGATTTTGGGATTATGTTGTTTGTAAGCTTGGGATTTCATTTTTTTAAGCCGGCGAATTCGGAATCAGGACCCCTCCTACCCTCCCTCATTTAGCTCCCTCTATCGGCCAGTGTTGATCGATAGTGAGTCTGAATAAAACAACTGGATTAGTTGTGTTAAATTTTCATAAATACTGTGGATATGACAATTATTTTGAGTGTTATTCAGTATACTATGATCATACATATACTATATATTAAGTGGGAACTTATGCAAAAAAGTGATTTCTATATACTTAAATGTTTAGTAAAGACCATTCATTTATTATTATAGAAGCAATCTGGACAAACCAGTCATTTGAGTCTTTCGTCATTGTTGAAAATGCAAGTACGTGAAACTGGCTCTGTAGGGCCTCTAGTTATTACAGTTATGAATAAATTTTAGAATGTTTAAATAAGTGCATTACTTATTTCAGGGAGATGCAGATTTCCAGAGAATTATGTCAATAGTTGATCCTAACAATTCTGGCTATGTAACATTTGAAGCCTTCCTTGACTTCATGACTAGAGAAACCGCTGATACTGATACTGCTGAACAAGTTATGCAATCATTTAAAATATTGGCCGGTGATAAGGTAAGAAGTTTAATGTGATATTCTTGACTGTCTTTTTGTTCTTTTTCTATCAACATTATCAATGGAACTATGTTCTAGTGTTGTCTTTAACAATGTCATCATTCAGTAATATTATCAAACATTTTATAAAAAAAAAACTGTTTTAGAAGATTTTTTAAGATATTTTCCTTACTTTAATTTGTGAATTCCAGGGTTTATAATTACAGTTCTAACATGATTTGTTTTTTTATGAATGAAGTATCCGACGCCATAGAATGATGACGTAATAATTTAAGCTGTTTACGGGAAAAACATGCTTCTGATACCAAAAATCATCACAAGGAAACGTAAACAAACAAAGCTAAAATCAGCCCATTTTTTTTATACATAGACGACATATTAGTAAATTGTCATTAAAATTCATCCAAATATATCAAAATATGTTAGAGCATGTCAATAATTCTGTTTGCTCAGTTCTTTTACACCAAACTAAAAGTGCGGATATTTATGGGAACGGCAAGTATTTGCCTCTACCTAGGAGGCTTTGATCCAAAAGAATTGCCGTATTTGTCCTATTAGTATTGAAATAATTCAAAATATCGGCATAAAGGGCCAACCCGTGGTAAGATCTAGATATATCCAAGCCCCCATGAATTATTTCTTAAATAAACATTATTGATAAAAAAAATGTATCTGATTTAGATGGAACGTAAAGAAAATAAAGAAGAAAAAGCATCCTTTTTTTGTCAAAGTTGAAGGTTGCTGTTGCTAGAGTTTTTCTAAAAAGTTTTAAAGGAAATTTCTAGATGAAATCTCAACTAAGGCTTTTAGTCTATTCATGAATATTATCATGTACCTCCAGATCTGATGGGCTAATCAGAGTCATGGGAGTCCCTGCCTTGTTGCTTAGAAGAGAGTTTTAAATTTTTATTGTGTAAGACTGTCAGATGTTGGTTGATACTAGCTTTGTAGTTATTATAAGTGATGAAACTCAACAAAATGAATTAAAGTCTTATTATTATAATATATTCCTTTTGTTGATACTAGCTTTGTAGTTATTATAAGTGATGAAATTCAACGAAATGAATTAAAGTCTAATTGTTATAATATATTCCTTTTGTTGTATTTTGTAGCCTTTCATCACTGCACAGATCCTCAGACAAGAGCTGCCACCAGATCAAGCTGAATACTGTATCCAGAGAATGGCACCATACACTGGACGTGATGCTGTCCCTGGAGCACTCGATTACATGTCCTTCTCGACGGCACTGTATGGAGAAAGTGATCTATAAACCATGTTTTCATCACATATTACCTTCAATGGTCTTGCAGCATAGACATCCTTATTTTTACTGACTAGCATGATTTACTTTGTCATGACATATGTACGAGCAAGATATATTTCAATTTGTATTTTTATCAGATTTCTGTAAAGTTCAGAAAAAGCATGTTAGTTGCTGTATAGTTAAAATGAAAGCAATAGATTGTAGAATCGTGGATTCTGTGCTGCATCCCTGTCAAAGGTTTTGTCTGGTACCCAGATGGATGTATATGCAGACAACCTTACTGTTCATGCTATACATATTAGTATATTCCAGGTTTATTTTTAGGGGTATGGAGACTTTCAAAAATATTTATAGTAACACAATCAAAAACATTGAGGGTGAAGAATCTGAAATATACCTGTACATTTTGATATATTTATTTTATTATTACAAATTTAATATGGTATTTATATCATGATTTAAAACCTAACCAACTCAGAAAAAAATGTCCCAAATGTCTCTTTTGTCAAGTATGGATTTAAAAGAGTTTTACTAATTAACTAACTCTGATTAGAAATGGACAATTATGGGAAGGATGGATAATGTTAATACCATATATTGGCAATTGTGTTTTTATACATTGGTTATTGTTGATATTTTAATATATATTGCAAAATATGAAATTTGTTAAAGATATTTCAAGACTCAAGTTACTTGAACAAGAAATACATGGACCTATATCCTATGTTAATTTAGCAATGGTGCTTGTTACACTCTTATAGATGTATATATATGTATAACATTTTCAGTTTTATTTATTCTATTATTTTAGTTGGAGCAAGCTTTGCCTTAAATAATAACCTAGCAGTTTGTGCCATACTGACTGGCAGGGTATTTAATAAACAGACAAATCCAAGTCTATAACAAGCTGGCCTGTGTTATGTTTACTTCTATGAACATGTAATTCTGTAGTATATCTTGTTATAGGATAATTCTGTTCAGTTTTGTAAAAATTATGCATAACTGTCCACTTTTACAAGGTAGAACTATGCAATGTAATAGATAATTCCTGTAACTTGAGTCTTGTAAAGGTCTATTCAAGATGAAGAATATTGTCTGTGAAATAAGTTACGCAAGCGTCTTTATGGAACTTTGGTGCATGTTCCATTCATTTGTACTGGGTGGGAAACTTTCAATTAGTTACAAAATGGAAATCTACAATTTTTTATTCTGTAATCAAATGAGTATATTTTTGTTAACATATACTTGTTTTATATTTAAGTTATAACCCACATTTATTTTCGTTCTGTGAATCCCTTTAGTTTAACAACCTATGATTATGAATAGGTGCCTCCTTTACGACATTAAGTCAGTGTTTCCTCTCTACTTTTGTGATTATGCATATGGAGGACTTATCTACTTACTAGAGTCAATCAAAAGATTATATTTTAAAGTGTGATATGATGTGACCTTTGACCCACATTAAAGGCCTAAACGGTCACTGTCAGGGATGTTTAGGATTATTTTTACCTTAGAATGTATTCTTCATTGGAAATGACAGTTTGTAAAAATGAGAGTAACCTTGTAAAAGTATAAAATAATTTTTAAAATTTTAACATTTTAATTTGTAAAATTGCCAAAAAACGGGTGTAACCATTGTCCTGTTGTCAACTTTAAATGGGTAATGTGTCTGTGTGTGTGTCTGTATGCTATATGCTTTTTTAGCTTAATGGCCAGCTTGTACAAACTACCATCATGGTCTTGGTTTATAAGAATCCAATAAAGTCTTTCTACCCACCATTTGTTTCATTTATCAATGAAAGTTCTGCAGTGACTGAACAATGAAGGTAGTTGCATGTTTGATAATTTCAGCTTATCCTCACTCGGGGAGATATTCATGATATTCTCTAATTTTATTTAAAAGTCGCATTCATCATGACTCAACAAAAGTCACATCAGTTTCTTCCAATATTATAATTCTAACAAATTGTAGATAAAGAAAAAATAAGTGTACAAATATTATTCTGTGATATAAACCCATGATACCAGCTTCACGACAAATGTTTGTGGAAAAAACCTAGAACGGGCATCCTTTAACCCAAATTTGTTGGAAGATAACAGTTTTGAGGTCTTTTTATTCTGTAAAATCTATTTGTACCTTTAAATTGCATTTAAGCAAATTCTATAAAGCTTGGTAATATTTGTTTTTAAGCTGGTGTATTTCTATACTGTCATCTCTGTGGAAATGACTGTCTTGTTTTTATTTTCATTTAATGATAGAATAAGCACAGTAGTTGTTTCTTTGGCTTTTCCTGTAAACGTTAAAGTTTTTTTCCGTGTAATGTTACAGATTATGTTGAGTTGTCTTCAAGTTAATCTACTTTTAAAATATTTTTTTTATTAAATTTCATTTGGTTTGACCAACTTGATACATTTCAAGTAAATGTTTTAAGTAAATGTTTTGTACTTTATTCATTCCTTTTAATGGATACAATTATACCTGTGAAATAAAATTTGAATGTGAAACCATGTAACACTGGAGTAAAACTTTAATTGCATTTCTTGGTAAATTAAAATGACAGTAGTTTTGCAAATTTCGGAAAAGATGAGTAATAATCAAATCAAGATGACCAACAGGAACTGAAGAAAACCCTTGAACCTCAATAGGAACTGGCAGGTTAGCCTCTCCTGCTATGTACACATTAAACCATGTGAATTCAAACTCAGTAAAAATGTCACAATCAAGAAGAGATCAAATTGCAGATTAGACTTATCTGGTATCTTTTGATCAAATATGGTGTAAACACGTCACACTACTGACTACTTACCGTCTTGTGAGTTGAGACCAGGACATATATTGTTTAACTAATTCAATAAGTACTGTAAAGCTTGTGTAGTGTCGATTTCAATTGTTCTTGTGAAAGTAAAACACCCCTGTGAACTCTATAATGAGTACCAATATCAAAGCATCACATATTACCACATAAATGTATCACCTTGTAACACTGAGTAAACAAGATAAATGCATCGCCATTGTATCACGAGTAAATATGGAGGAATTACTGAGAAACACTGGGTAAAAACCTGAATGCATTATTGAGTAACACTTGGTAAAATCCTGAATGCATTACCGAGTAACACTGGATAAAAACTTTAATGCATTACTGAGTAACACTGGGTTAAAACTTGGATGCATTACTGAGTAACAACACGACGGCATACATCTTTACAGAATGCATCACCTCGTATTAACACAACATGAATGCATTCTTCTTTCAATTCAGAGTTGTTGGACGTCAGAGTGTATAATGACTTGCTCGTAAAATCATGAGGCCTTTCCTCCTACAATATCAAAACCAGCAGTAACTTGACAGTATTTATGATTTATAAATTAAAACCATATACATCTGGGATCTAAGGAGTTCCAGATATGAGAAGCTCATGTCAAGACTGGCATTGAACCCTTTTAGTGGAGCTGATGTTGTGGCTTTTTCCGGTAATGTGTTCTAATCCCTGGTTGATCTGTGGAAGGAGTATCTGTACTGGTCTTTTAGAGTACCCTGTTGGTGTATGCGATGACATCCTCTGGTCAGTGAATCTCCAGGTTTGTATTAGTTGATGGGTCAATGTCTACCAAACTACAAGTATTGTGTATCTTGTAAGACATGGTAAGGCAATCTTTAAGCGGCTCCCATCTTAAGTCTCTCCTTTAAAGAGCCGACACAACTTCGGGATACGTCTGTGTATTCATTGAACACGAATCTAGCTGCACTTGTTCTAGATCTTTTCAATGTTTTGTTGGTCGGTGTCCCTTGCAGAGGAATCATTTTCAAGTGTTGGTCTTACAAAAAGCGTTTTGTTTGCTCCTTGTGTTCTGTGCTGATGATATCTTCCACGTATTTTCCATGAGCAAACCCTGATTCTTTCTATAGCTTTGCCTTGAGAAATTGTCAAGCTTCCAATCTTTAGTGTTTTAGTACTTTTAAGCCTTGGTGTATGCTCGCTGTTGCTAATTTTCCGAGGATGATTGTATCTCTCCTTAGTCTGTTTTGTTTGTACATATGTAGGCATGACGTTCTTGATGAAGTTTTTGAAATTATTCCACATTGTTATGATGTCACTGGACTTGGTGGTTTAAAATTCAGTGAAGTTATCAGTAAATAGTTATCAAAGGTACCAGGATTATAATTTAATACGCCAGACGCGCGTTTCATGTACATAGGACTCATCATGACGCTCAGATAAAAATAACCATAAAGCCAAACAAGTTACAAAGTTGAAGAACATTAAGAACCCAAAATTCCAAAAAAGTTGTACCAGATACGACTAAGGTGAAATATTCCTGGGATAAGGAAATCCTTAGTTTTTGCCTCGCTTGACGGACTCAAAAAGCGAGACATAGGTATGCTGTTTCCGGCAGCGACGGCGGCGTGATTAATTTATTAGTTTGTGATTAGGTCTAGTTTATGGTGAACTACTAGTGGTAAGTCAAAGATATTTGGTATGCAGTTGTATAAGTATTGGCACATCTCATTACCATGGAGATTATTTGACTCCGCCCCTCAGTTATGGTCTATTGACATTGAAACTTTTGCTTAGTTTTCATGTATTAGTTTGTGATTATGTCAGTTTATGGGGACCACTAGTGGTAAAGTAATGATAATTGGTATGCAGTTGTATACACATCAGCATATCTCATTTCCATGGAGATTATTTGGCCCTACCCCCTCATTCATGGTCTATTGACTTTGAAATTTTTGCTTAGTTTTGATGTATTAGTTTGTGATTAGTTCAGTTTATTGGGAACCACTAGTCGTAGGCTAATGGTAATTGGTATGCAGTTGTATAAGTTTTGATAAACCTCATTTCCATGGAGATTATTGGGCCCCGCCCCCTCAGTCATGGTCTATTGACTGAAACTTTTGCTTAGTTTTCATGTATTAGTTTGTGTTAGGATAATTTATGGGGAACCAGTAGTGGTGGGTCTATGATACTTGGTATGCAGTTGTATTAACATTGGCATATCTCATTACCATGGAAATTTTTATACCCTCCACCTCAGTTATGGTTTATTGACCTAGAAATTTTGCTTAGTTTACATGTATTAGTTTGTGTTTAGGTTTGTTTAAAGAGAACTATTCATGATAAGGAAATGGTATTTGGTATGCAGTTGTATTAGCATTGACACATCTCATTTCCATGGAGATTGTTTAGCCGTTTACCTTCAATCATAGTTCATTGACTTTGAATATTTGTTAACTTACATGTTAAAGTGTTGCTATTTTTTATTTCAACATTTGCATTATCGAAATAACAAAAAAGCGAGACATATCTCTGTGATAACAGTTTATTTGAAAAAAAATTAAGGTTTGTCAACAGGAAATTTATTAAAATGACCATTGATATTCATGTCAACACCGAAGTGCTGACTACTGGGCTGTTGATGCCGTCGGATAAACGTCCACCAGCAGTGGCATGATCGACCCAGTGGTGTAAATAGTTATCAAAGATACCAGGATTATAATTGAATACGGCAGGCGCGCGTTTCGTCTACATAAGACTCATTAGTGACGCTCAGATAAAAATAACTATAAAGCCCAACAGGTACAAAGGTAAGCGCATTAAGAACCAAACATCTCAAAAATTTTGGGTCAAATACGGCTCAGGTAAGACTTTTCTTAATTCCTCCCCATATTGGCTTTTTTCCAGAGTTTCGTGGTTCTACTGGTTGGTTTTGGTTTTGTTACTTTTACTGCTTGGTCTAATAGTACAATGTCGTGGTCGTTGTTTCCGATTAGCGGAAGTGCCTTATATCTCTCAAGATGACCTGTATGTTATGTAAACATAAGGTCCAAAGTATTTTCCACTCTAGTCGTTTTGTCCACCAATTGTTCGACGCTTAGGTCTGCAGTCATCCTAGAATGAAAGCTCGGTTGACCTGTGCTGGTACTTGATTGCTGTGAGTATCATATGTGGTCCAATAAATGTCTGTGAGATTAAAATCACATCCTACTAGGAAAATGCATTACCTCATGACATTCATAAACATAAAATATTTATCAAATAACCACAACTCTTACATGGGAGACGCCACTTGCAGAGACAAGCGCACATTTTATTATAAATATGAGTATAATATTGTTGAAAGTTCATATAAATATATAGCTATTAAGCAGCCTGTACTGGTTCCCCACACTTGTGGTCCACAAATCTGAAAATAAAGAATATGATTAATAATATTATTTATTTTGCAAAATGCAACTGTACACTTTGACTGCAATGGCTCGAATGACTTTAAACCACATGAGTTCACTCGTGCATGAACTCAATATCCCAATCGAACCGACCTTACTATAATTAACCAAACACGTGTTAACTATAAACAAACAACATTGTACATGTTCGATTTTGTACAACTTTGATAAATACATCTCATAAAACAGAGTTGCATCACATCTGCATCACATAGTTACAGTGAATAATATAATGAATGCATCACATCGAAATAAAAGGTAACAATATGAATACATTGCCTCGTAACACAACATGAATGTATCGCTGAGTAACATTACGAATGCATCATCTTGTAACACCCAGCAACAGCATGAATGTAACACTGAGTAACAACACGAATTTATCACTCGGTTATAAAAATGCATTACCAAGTTTCAACATGAATGTATCGATTCATCACACTAAATAAACTCATCATAGATACCAGGACTAAACTTAGTATATACGCCAGACGCGTTTCGTCTACAAAAGACTCATCAGTGACGCTCGAATTCAAAAAAGTTAAAAAGGCCAAATAAAGTACGAAGTTGAAGAGCATTAGACCAAAATTCCTAAAAGTGTTGCCAAATACAGCTAAGGTAATCTATGCCTGAGGTAGAAAAGCCTTAGTATTTCAAAAAATTCAAAAATTTGTAAACAGTAAATTCATAAATATTACCATATCAATGACAATTCATGTCAGCACAAAAAGTGCTGACTACTGGGCTTGTGATACCCTCGGGGAAATAAATCTCCACCAGCAGAGGCATCGACCCAGTGGTTGTAAATAAACTCATCATAGATACCAGGACTAAACTTAGTATATACGCCAGACGCGTTTCGTCTACAAAAGACTCATCAGTGACGCTCGAATTCAAAAAAGTTAAAAAGGCCAAATAAAGTACGAAGTTGAAGAGCATTAGACCAAAATTCCTAAAAGTGTTGCCAAATACAGCTAAGGTAATCTATGCCTGAGGTAGAAAAGCCTTAGTATTTCAAAAAATTCAAAAATTTGTAAACAGTAAATTCATAAATATTACCATATCAATGACAATTCATGTCAGCACAAAAAGTGCTGACTACTGGGCTTGTGATACCCTCGGGGAAATAAATCTCCACCAGCAGTGGCATCGACCCAGTGGTTGTAAATAAACTCATCATAGATACCAGGACTAAACTTAGTATATACGCCAGACGCGTTTCGTCTACAAAAGACTCATCAGTGACGCTCGAATTCAAAAAAGTTAAAAAGGCCAAATAAAGTACGAAGTTGAAGAGCATTAGACCAAAATTCCTAAAAGTGTTGCCAAATACAGCTAAGGTAATCTATGCCTGAGGTAGAAAAGCCTTAGTATTTCAAAAAATTCAAAAATTTGTAAACAGTAAATTCACCATGGAAGTATCAACACCTAGTAACACCGTGACAGTATGAATGCACCACTGAGTAACAACATGAATGTATCGGCTCATCACACTAACACCATGGAAGTATCAACACCTAGTAACACTGAGTGACAGTATGAATGCATCACCGAGTAACAACATGAATGTATCGGCTCATCACACTAACACCATGGAAGTATCAACACCTAGTAACACTGAGTGACAGTATGAATGCACCACTGAGTAACAACATGAATGTATCGGCTCATCACACTAACACCATGGAAATATCAACATCTAGTAACACTGAGTGCATTATGGAAGTATCAACACCTAGTAACACTGAGTGACAGTATGAATGCACCACTGAGTAACAACATGAATGTATCGGCTCATCACACTAACACCATGGAAGTATCAACATCTAGTAACACTGAGTGACAGTATGAATGCACCACTGAGTAACAACATGAATGTATCGGCTCATCACACTAACACCATGGAAGTATCAACACCTAGTAACACTGAGTGACAGTATGAATTAATGCATCACCGAGTAACAACATGAATGTATCGGCTCATCACACTAACACCATGGAAGTATCAACACCTAGTAACACTGAGTGACAGTATGAATTAATGCATCACCGAGTAACAACATGAATGTATCGGCTCATCACACTAACACCATGGAAGTATCAACATCTAGTAACACTGAGTGACAGTATGAATGCACCACTGAGTAACAACATGAATGTATCGGCTCATCACACTAGCACCATGGAAGTATCAACACCTAGTAACACAGTGACAGTATGAATGCACCACTGAGTAACAACATGAATGTATCGGCTCATCACACTAACACCATGGAAGTATCAACACCTAGTAACACTGAGTGACAGTATGAATGCATCACCGAGTAACAACATGAATGTATCGGCTCATCACACTAACACCGTGGAAGTATCAACACCGAGTAACACTGAGTGACAGTATGAATGCACCACTGAGTAACAACATGAATGTATCGGCTCATCACACTAACAGCATGGAAGTATCAACACCTATAGTAACACTGAGTGACAGTATGAATGCATCACCTTGTCACACAATATGAATGCATAACTGAGTAACACTGAGTGATACTATGAATGCACCACTTTGTAAAAACTGAGTAGCAACATAAAGGCATCAACTGATAACACAGGGCTTTAAACAAAAGAATTAACTTGCAGCACTGAGGAACAACATTAATGCATCACATCTCGACACTGAGTTAAAAAATATATGTATCTCCTCTTTACACTGAGTTACAACGTAAACGCATTACTTGATTTTTTTCTACATGGACACAAAATTACAAACTGACACTCGATCATTGGTTATATATATAAATAATCAGACTTAAAAAATCTCATTGTTGCCAATAGAATTAGACTATCATCAACTGGTGTTGGGGTTCAGGTAATGAATGACCTTGAAAAAAAAACCAGTTTAATGCAAAGAAAAGCTAATGCTAGAGAACAGAATCTACCATTATCATAAGTATTTAAAATATCTCATTTGTTTATGAGTAGAAAATATTTTGGTATGTGTCATTTATATCTGGCACTAAAAAAACTAAAGACTTATAGAAAGCCAAATCAAAAGGTTACAAACATTCTTCAGTGATGCTTGAGGCAACACTATATGAAAATCATAAACTACTAAATATTGAAGAGCTGACGAAACAAACAAGAAAAGTATAGCTAAAGCCGGAGAAGGAATCGGAGATATGCATGAGGGAGATTTATCCCTTTATTTTCAAATATTTTGTTTTTGCAAATTTCTTAAACACTATTTGTATTTTTATGCCAGTACCGAAGTATTGCCTTCATGGCTGGTAATACCATCGGGGACTAACTTTACATCAACAGAGGTATCGCCCTACTTGTTGCAGTCACGTACAAAGGTACTAATTTTACAACACCAGATGAGACTTTCATCTGCAATTTTTATAAAAGTTTAAGAGGGGCGAAATATACCAGAGAGACATTCAAACTCATAGATCAAAAATAAATTTACAACGCCATGACTAAAAAAGAAAAAGACAAACAAACAATAGTACACAAGACACAACATAGAAAACTAAAGACATCACGAACCCCACCAACACTGGGGTTGATCTCACGTTAACAAAATACTTGTATCCGTATGTCATGCCATAAAGGAGGTACCAAATAGAATCATATTCAAAACAGTGTGGCTGTGGCCATTGATTGACGACCTAAAGTATCCCATGGACTGGGACAGATTAGGTGAACGTATGTCTGTAACGACCTCTGCTCACTTCTTACTTATTATAGAATTTAAACCGTAGGGTCATCAAAGGTTCTTAACGCCTTTATTATAAAATAATTCTAAAAATTAATCAGGAATAACCTTTATATTTTGATTTATATTATTGATATAAATCAAAACATCGTGTTATTCCTGATTAGTTTTTCGAATAACTTTATTTAGGTCTTGAGAACCTTTGGTGACCCCACAGTTTAAGTGTCATAAAAAAAAGTACATAGTGAGCAGTGGTCGTTACAGACAAACGTTCACACAACCTGTCCCAGTCAATGGGATAATTTAGGTCGTCAATCAATAGCCAAAGCCACACTGTTTTGAATATGATTCTAAACTCATCATAGATACCAGGATAACAATTTTATATTTACGCCAGACGCGCGTGGGTAATCAAAATCCATATCAAAGAATAGGAAAGATAGTAAGTTGGTATTAGCACATCAAGTCAACTGGTAAGAAAGAGACCAAGTTGTCACTAGAAAATAAAGTCTAAGAAATAAGAAGCCAAGAGCATTAGAAAACCAAACCAAAGGATAGGAAGAAATCAAGGGATAATAAAATAGACCTGGCGAACCAAAGGATAGGAAGATACCAAGGGAAAAATAGAAACCCAAGTCAAAGGATAGGAAGATACAAAGGGAAAACTAGAAACCCAAGTCAAAATATATGAAGATACAACGGGGAAATTAGAAACCCAAGCCAAAGGATAGGAAGATGCAAAGGGTAAACTAGAAACCCAAGTCAAAATGTATGAAGATACAAAGGGAAAATTAGAAACACAAGTCAAAGTGTATGAAGATACAAAGGGAAAATTAGAAACCCAAGTCAAAGTGTATGAAGATACAAAGGGAAAATTAGAAACCCAAGTCAAAGTGTATGAAGATACAAAGGGAAAATTAGAAACCCAAGTCAAAGTGTATGAAGATACAAATGGAAAATTAGAAACCCAAGTCAAAGGGTTGGAAGCTACAAAGGAAAAATAAGAACACCAAGTCAAAGGGTAAGACGATACAAGGGGAGAATAAAACAAGTCAAAAGATACAAGTGGAGAATAAGAACACCGAGTCAAAGGGTAGAAAGATACCAAGGGAGATTTAGAAAACCAAGACAAAGTATAAAAGTTACAAAGGAAGAGTAAGAATACCCAATCGAAGAGTATGAATATACTGTGTTGCAAAACACTTGTCCTACCTCAACGAAAAATGTGTTGTTGTCCCCGCAGATAAAGTCCTAAACAACATCGTTTTGTGTGTAAATCACATTTACATAAAAGAGGGACGAAAGATACCAAAGGGACAGTCAAACTCATAAATCTAAATCAAACTGACAACGCCATGGCTAAAACTGAAAAAGACAAACAGAAAAACAAAAGTACACATGACACAACATAGAAAACTAAAGAATAAACAACACGAACCCCACCAAAAACTAGGGGTGATATCTGGTGCTCCGGAAGGGTAAGCAGATCCTGCTCAACATGTGGCACCCGTCGTGTTGCTTATGTGATTACAAATCCGGTAAATAGTCTAATTCGGTAGGTCACATTCATGAAAGGGAAGGGGATTGTAGTTACGACGTAAGGAACATATCCGATATCATTTGTGAAACGGTTAGTCCATAACGGTCAACCAACTCGTGATGGCGTCCGTAAAATTTACGGAGGGATGATTTCAACTTCACCATTTGGAACTCTTGGTTTAATAGCTTCCTTGTGAGCAGTAACCCTCTATCAAGAAAATCATGATAGGAAATGCAAGCACGGGAATATCGTATCAATTGGGAGATATATACCCCGTATACAGGTGCTGCTGGAATGTTGCTACTTAGAAATGGAAAGTTCACAATTGGAAAGCTGAAATCATCTCTTTTGTCGTAAAGTTTTGTTTTCAACCGACCCTCATTGTCAATTTCTAGATGTAAGTCAAGATATGAAGCCGACGTAACTGTATCTGTAGTATCCTTTATCTCCAATTCGATGGGATAGATGCGTTCCACATAGTCACCAAATTTTGAATTGTTTAGTGAAAGAACGTCATCTATATAGCGGAAAGTAGAGTTAAAGGATATTGCTAACTTCTTATCTTTCTTCCTAAGAAGTTCCTGCATGTAGTCAGCCTCATAATAATAAAGAAACAAGTCGGCAAGTAGAGGGGCACAGTTTGTTCCCATTGGAATGCCGACAGTCTGTTGAACACGTTCTCCGAACGTTACAAATATGTTGTCAATCAAGAAATCAAGCATCTTGATAATATCGGTTTCAGAGAATTTTTTGTTTGAATCAGAGTGATTCTTTACAAAGCATGATTTATCCCTCCCTAAGACAAGATACTTGTATCTACGTTGGCCATTCTTTTTTATGAAGCAAAGTAATACCAACTCTTTCAATTTGTCTTTTAGTTTGGAATGTGGAATACTTGTGTAAAGAGTAGAAAAGTCAAATGTTTTAATACTGTTACAAGATGAAAGAGAGTTAGATTGTATGTACTCTAAAAGATCTTTGGAATTTTTAAGTATCTACATCTGATTTACGCCACCTCTAGAATAGGCAGTTTCACAATAACTTTGAAGCCCGTCTTTGATTGCTGATAAAATAGATGTTAATAATTTAGAAAGAGGTTTCGTGGAGCACTTGGAAGACCCAGCAATATACCGTTGTTTGTAAGGACACTTATGTAGTTTAGGTATCCAATACAGTGATGGAAGATCCAGTTCTTCATTTTTGGTTGAAATACCAAAGGAACAAAGAACAGACCTATGATTATCCAGGATTTCCTCTTTGGTAAGTGTCGTGAGGGTATATGTTGAGTTTCCCAGTGAGTTATCTATACCTAATTCGTTTATCAAGCAATTAATGTAGTGACTTTTACAGACAAAAACGATGTTATTTGGGGCTTTGTCTGAGGGGACAACAACATATTTATCATGGAGGTCGGATAAGTGTTAAGCAACATTTGGGTCTTTAAAGATTGACGTAGCATGGGCATTGATGGACCCATTCAGTTTCTTGATTCTGATTTGTATTAACGACCTCACTGCCTTAATCCATTCGGATAGAGTGTCTACGTCTTCCTTTTCACGTTTAGCCCATTGCCTGACATAATCCTCGACTGAGTCCATCAAAATTTTAAAGTTGTATTTCCAATTGATGGATTTAGGCTCACGATATTTCGGACCTTTCGATAACACAGTTCGTAGAGAAGTGTTTTTAACAATGTTAAGGTCACCGGTAATAACGTGGCCAGCAGGATTATATATGAATTGGGAACTAGCACAAGTGCAATCAGGAGGTTTAGACTTGAAGTCGTCAATATCTGCTTGATAAATGAATTAGGTATTGACAATTCACTTGGAAACTCAACATATACAACTATGACACTTACCAAAGATGAAATTCTGGATAATCATATAGGTCTGTTCTATGTTTCTTTGGAATTCAACCAAAGATGAAGAACCGGATCTTCCATCACTGTATTGGATACCTAAGCGACATAAGTGTCCTTACAAACAACGGTATATTTCTAGGTCTTCCAAGTGTTCCACGAAACACTTTTCTAAATTGTGAACATCAATTATATCAGTAATCAAAATGGGCTTCAAACTTATTGTGAATCAGATGTGGATGCTAAAAAAATCCAGAGTACATACAATCTGATAGAATTGAGAAAGAAAAAAATGTGTCAAAGCGACAACAACCCGACCATAGAGCAGACGACAGGAGACTCTTTCATCTTGCAACAGTGTTAAAACATTTGACTTTTCTACACTTTACACAAGAATTCCCAATTTCAAACTAAAAGACAAATCAAAAGAGTGGGTATTGCATTGTTTCAAAAAGAAATGACCAACGTAGATATGAGTATCTTGTCTTAATTGGATGAGGTGTTTTTCTACAAACTGCCAATGACAGTCGGTAACGGGTTGAAAACAAAACTTTACAAAAAAAATGATGACTCCAGCTTCCCAATTGTAAACTTTCCATTTCTAGCAGCAACATTCCAGTAGTGCCTGCTTACTGTGTATATGTCTCCCAATTGACACGTATTCCCAGGCTTGTATTTACTATAATGAATTTCATGATAGAGGATTGATTCTAACAAGGAGGCTTTTAAATCAAGAGTTCCAAATGGTGAAGTTGAAATCATCCCTTCGTAAATTTTAGGGACGCCATCCCGAGTTGGTTGACCGTAATGGAATATTCGTTTCACAGATATAGCGCCGGGATATGTTCTTTATGTTATGTAGTTTAAATATGTATCCGATGACCCCGGTCATCAACCAAGATGGCCAACATGTCTAAACATAGAACATGAGGGTAAAATGCAGTTTTTGGATTATATCACTGAAACTAAAGCGTTTAGAGCAAATTGGAGAGGAGTAAAATTGTTTATCAGGTCAAGATCTAACTGCTCTGATACTTGCAGACGCATTGGACCACTATTTGGTTCCTGCCCCTGAATTGGTTCTAGTTAAGGAATAGAAGTGAACCAAGACGAAGTTGTAAGTAGTATAAACCAATGGAACAAAAGAGAACCATGTCAAAGAAGTAAGAAGATAACAAAGGGCATAAAAATATAAATATTTCGGATAACATATATCCTTCGTCAGTATAATTATGAGGTAAAATTAACACAAAAACGCTTGTACAATGCTAAAATTGACGTAGGTTATAAATGAATTTACAACAGAGACTGTGCGATATGAACTGGTACATTTCTAAAATTTCAAGGGTAAAGGTGACGATAGTTAAGATGTTACAACAATAATTACTTGGAATATTCCAAATGAACAATACTGACTGATCTAAGCTGGTAAAATATTTGAAATTTGACAATGTTAGGCAATATTACAACAGACCATCCAAATAAATAGCAGTTTAATTATGAAAAAAAAATTGACTTGGACAGAGATTAAGTAATTGAACGTGGCAATCCAATTAAAATATAAATCTCTATTATGAACGTAACTAAAGGTACTTAGATATATCCCAAATGAATAGAACCCTGCGATTTAAACTGGTATTAATAAAAAATAAAATGTGATTTGACACAAGTAAAGTAAAAGCAACAGTGACTGTGTAGTAATATGTAAAATTACCCAACTGAAAAGCATGGCGCTAATTAGAAATAAACCTTTTCATTCAGAGGCGGATTTAGATGGGGCCAGGAGGACCCAGGCCCCCCTTTTCCGGAAAAAAAATGGTTGGTTATAAAGGGATTCACTGAAGCCTATGTCGAGTGAGAGGTCTGGTCAAAGTCGATTCGTTTGTGAAATAGCTGTTCCGACTCGCCAACATACTGTTTACCACATTTACACTGTAGAAGATACACAGCCTTTGTAGTCTTGCAATTAACATTGCAAAATAAGGTGTATTCCGTACCAGTGGAGTGACTGTTAAAAGTCTGGGTATACAATATTTCACGTTTTGCAAGTCAGCCATGTTTGTTTCCGCATCCATTGCAAAAATGCACGGACCAGTCTGCTTCAGAGGATAAAATAGTTCTCACCAGCAAGTCTCAGGTTTTGGTCCTACAGATCAAAATATTGGATAGTTAAGGATGATGGATGAATAATATGATGATATCATATATCATAAATGTTATAAATACTGTATAATAATAATAATTATAATAATAATAATAAAAGTACGTTCCTGTAACAAAAAAAAACCCAACAACAAACAAACAAAAAACCACTGATATGCGAAAGAATTACTTGATGTTTGGTTTTAATATTCAGAAAGAGAAAAAATGCTGAACATTGCTGATTGCTATCTTAGACTTGTACTGTTTGTTTTGTTTTGATTATTAAACAGGTTGTCACTTTAAATCAATTCGATTATGTATATCTTCCTGCTTTGACTGATAAATGTTTTAAACGATCATCGGCATGTGTAGGCTAATGTTACCAGAGATAGTTCATGTATGCCCTTGATTTCGCATTAGCCTTTCATAAAGTGCCTCACAAGAGATTATCAAAGAAACTGTATACGGTAGGACTTTACATTGAATCATATAAGGCTCGGATGGATAACTGACTTTTTACTGAGAGTGAACGTGGACACAATGTTGCGGTGAAAGAGTAAAAATCTGAATAGTGGCAAAATATAATATTTAAGTGGAATGTCCCGCTAAGACAGTATGTTTACTAGGCCTTGTGACCAAGTTTCACGGCCGCTCTGTTTCAATGGAATACATAATCGATATGCCCGATGTTAGTCTTTTGTACAAAAAATCGCAGACGATTATGATACCACCAACTTCTTAATCTGATCATCTTTCACAATGATCTATATATACGCACTCTAAATGTACAATTGGTCCAAGCAGTGATATAGTCTATGCTCTGGTCCAAGTTATGGTCTAGGCGGAAATATAATGTGAACAAATATAACAGAATCCACCAAGGATTTGTATAATACCAGAGACATATATATGTCTCTCATAGTACTTACTATATACACATTTTTGAATCCACTCATAAAAATGATGTCACTGTACACCATAGAACCAAGGATTTGTATAGTAATTTGTCTTACTATACAAATCCTTGATAGAACACTGAATTTTAATATCACTTAATAATATGAACAAGAAAACGACCAAAGACATATTTTTCAAAAGAATCTTAATATAAATTTTCACAACACAGCTCTAAAATCATTTACCGGCGCCGGCAAAATAGCCACTGCCTAGTTATTTTACTGATTTAACAAGTAAGATCCGCTGACTACGTTCTTGGTCGGAATATAAATATAAAATGTGTCCGCAAACCGAGTCCCTGTGCTATCTGCGAAATGATTTTGTTGATATATATATGTACTTTCTATTCCCATGTTATATCAATTACAAAAAATGGTCAAGAAAAGTCGGAGAAAAAGGAGCCACCCTTTTGTATTTACCGCAAAAAATACTCTTACGTTTAGCACGACATCTGGCGATCAATTTATCCGTTAAAGGGAAACCAATGTATTCGCGCCAATGAAACATCTCAAGAAAAGCAATTCTTCAGGGGAAAAAATTCACAGATACTTCGCAATTAATTCACTTAACGACCCTACATTCTATCCAATGTTAGTACTGCCCAAATACTATAACATTTATGGTGGCTTGTAAAAATTTTGTAAACAATATTCCGAGAGAGCAAAACAAACATGGCGGACACTGGCTCAGGAATGAATGGTGTTGTTCTGGTAGGGCCAGGAGACCTTAATAACCAGGAAAATATGATTAGTTCAAATGAGAATATTATACAAAATGATGAAGTCAACGGTGACGATCTTCTTCAGCTTGCTTTAGACGAGGCATCTGGTGGTCTATCGACAAATACTATAGCTTACAGTGTGTCAAATGAACTGGTTGATGCAGTGGCAAATGATACATTTCAGGGGACAATAACGGGTGGGGATAATTCTGAACTAGCGTTTGAAAATGCCACTTACATTGTAAGTGGTGGTGATTCTGTTGATTTTAATGCAGAAGGAACACAGTTCCAGCTTGAGACCAGTGAACCTGGAAACAATGATTCAGGAAATATTAGTGTGTCGGTTGCTTCTGGTTCAGACAATCATACTAGTTCAGTAATTGGAACTACAAGTAGTGGATTGACAGTAACCCTTGTTCCAGCAAATGAGGGTAGTGGGGCACCATTAGGTTCAAGTCAAAATCCAATTCGCATTATTCAACAAGGTAATCAATATACACCTGTACAACAGTTAACTACTGAACAGTTACAACAGATAATGCAAGTTGTCCAACAACAGCAGGTAGCAAAAAGTGCATCAGAGGGTGGTGGTTCAAGTGTACTCTATAATCCACAAACTAATACAAAAATAGTATATCGGGTCATTTATCCATCAGAACTTCATAAAACTGCAACAGGCTCTCAGAATTCCCAGGGACAGCAAACAATCATACAACTGAACCAGCAACAAAAAAGGCAATACAAAAAGAGAATAAAAGAAGAAGAAGAAAGAGTTGATGGCCCTGATTTGACTCGTGAGGAAAAGGAAGCTAGAAAAAAACACCGTCCTCGTACTCGATCTGGTCGAGTTTCAAAGCCACCAAAACACATGATGAAAGATTATAAACATATTCATGTTGTAGATTGGGACGAAGACTATGATGATTCAGATGGTGGGTATTCTGACTTCAAATATAGTGAAGATGAAAAAGAAGAAGAAAAGGAAAGTGAAGCTGATTTTATGTTTGATACAGGTATGAAATGTTCACATTAAAACCAACAATATTTTGTAACATATTTCATACTGGTCATTAATGGATAAAATATTATCTTAAGACTTAATTTACACTTAAAGGGTGTGCATTTTGACAAACATTTGAGTTTATTTGTTAAAATCACTGGTTATACAAGAACTACATCATTAGCCCATATAGAACTCTATCTTTCTACTTTTTAGGCTGAAAAACTTGTCAAGCAGTTAGTCACACAAGTTTTTCAATCATTGCTTGGCACAGTTAAGCTTTATATGCAGCATGTTTTGAAAGGTGTCCTGCTTCATTCTGTTTTTATGTTCTGACACACTTTACCAGTTTCACTTTTCTACCTCTGCTGTGCTTAATGGCAATACAGCACAAAACAGCTGTGCTCAGTAAATGCCCAATATTAGGATAAAGCAACAGTGAAAATTTGTATTAAAAATGAAGAAGACAAAAAAAGATGACCAATGCACCCTACCAACACTGCTACTAAGACCCTCTTTAACTTTTCCCATAACTCAAAATACCTCAACATATATATTCTTAAGTTTTTCGAAAAATTCGAACACCGAAGTGCTGAGGCCGAGAAAAAAAGATCGATGTTTCCGGTAACCCGACCGACCCTGTTTTTTAGCCCCGACCCTAACTTTTTTATTGGATCTTCAAAAAAAAAAAAAAAAATTGTATCAACCGACCCCATTTTTGACACAGGCTTCTGATAGATGACATAATATTTTTTCTCTCTTGCTTCTACTTGCATAGAAAGCCAGTAAAACATTTTATTAATGTCAAAAGGTATTCCAAATAGGTTAAAATCCAAGAAATTTGCACAGCAGGTGCTTCTAAAACATTGCAAATGGCACACTTCCGGTTTTTGAAACTAATTACGGATCCGGACTTGGAAAAACCATGATAATTTTCCGGATTTCATTTACGATGTCAAAAAAAAGAATTCCGACCTACCGACCCTATTTTTCAAAATGATGTTACCGGAAACACATATCTTTTTTTTTTAGGCCTGACTACTGGGCTGTTGATACCCTCGGGACCCATGGTTTTCTCCATGAACCTACGATAAACATAGCAAATTGTGCCCAGGTTGTCGTATGCACATTTCTTAAAAGATAATTGCCGACCGACTGATGCTATTTGAAAGAATTTATGTTGATGATCATTCATGACCCATCCGATAAACAGATTACCTATAACAACAGATTATGACACCAGCTGTAACTGTTGATTAGCTTGGGTCGTAAACAAAGTCATAAAATTTTCGCCAGGTAAAATTTAGTAATTAACGGATCATATCAATATGAACAAAATAAAATACAACCGATCTTTAAAAAAGGCAGGGCGCTCTGGAAACTGTAAAAAGGGCACAGGGCGGCACTCAGGGAAAGGGCGGGCGCCGCACCCTCTGAAAAGGGCCTAGCTGGAACACTGATGACACACCTTTTTACAACACAGCCATCAGTGACTCAAAAAAGGTTCTTTTTTCGGAATACCTATTGATTGATTTCATATATAACAAAAATTGCATAGAAAAATAAAAAATCACATGATATATATTTGTACTCATATTTATTTGATAGTGATCAACTACAACATGTATTAGTTATGTTTAGTTAAGTTTATGGTATACAATGTATATACAACTTTAATGAAAGGTGAACAGTAAAACACTTCATTTTTTCATCTTTTCTCATCACTTGGCGTCCGTCGTCGTCGTCCGTCGTCGTTAACTTTTACAAAAATCTTCTCCTCTGAAACTACTGGGCCAAATCAAACCAAACTTGGCCACAATCATCATTGGGGTATCTAGTTTAAAAAATGTGTGGCGTGACCCGGTCAACCAACCAAGATGGCCGCCACGGCTAAAAATAGAACATAGGGGTAAAATGCAGTTTTTGGCTTATAACTCAAAAACCAAAGCATTTAGAGCAAATCTGACATGGGGTAAAAATGTTTATCAGGTCAAGATCTATCTGCCCTGAAATTTTCAGATGAATCGGTCAATTGGTTGTTGGGTTGCTGCCCCTGAATTGGTAATTTTGAGGAAATTTTGCTGTTTTTGGTTATTATCTTGAATATTATTATAGATAGAGATAAACTGTAAACAGCAATAATGTTCAGCAAAGTAAGATCTACAAATAAGTCAACATGACCAAAATGGTCAGTTGACCCGTTTAGGAGTTATTGCCCTTTATAGTCAATTTTTAACCATTTTTCGTTAATTAAAGTAATCTTTTACAAAAATCTTCTCCTCTGAAACTACTGGGCCAAATTAATCCAAACTTGGCCACAATCATCTTTAGGGTATCTAGTTTAAAAAATGTGTGGCGTGACCTGGTCAACCAACCAAGATGGCCGCCACGGCTAAAAATAGAACAAAGGGGTAAAATGCAGTTTTTGGCTTATAACTCAAAAACCAAAGCATTTTGAGGAAATCTGACGGGATAAAAATGTTTATCAGGTCAAGATCTATCTGCCCTGAAATTTTCAGATGAATCAGTCAATCGGTTGTTGGGTTGCTGCCCCTGAATTGGTAATTTTGAGGAAATTTTGCTGTTTTTGGTTATTATCTTGAATATTATTATAGATAGAGATAAACTGTAAACAGCAATAATGTTCAGCAAAGTAAGATCTACAAATAAGTCAACATGACCAAAATGGTCAGTTGACCCGTTTAGGAGTTATTGCCCTTTATAGTCAATTTTAACCATTTTTATACGACCGCAAATTTTGAAAAAATTTTCGTCGTATATTGCTATCACGTTGGCGTCTGCGTCGTCGTCGTCGTCGTCGTCGTCCGGCGTCCGAATACTTTTAGTTTTCGCACTCTAACTTTAGTAAAAGTGAATGGAAATCTATGAAATTTTAACACAAGGTTTATGACCACAAAAGGAAGGTTGGTATTGATTTTGGGAGTTTTGGTCCCAACATTTTAGGAATTAGGGGCCAAAAAGGGCCCAAATAAGCATTTTCTTGGTTTTCGCACTATAACTTTAGTTTAAGTTAATAGAAATCTATGAAATTTTGACACAAGGTTTATGACCACAAAAGAACGGTTGGGATTGATTTTGGGAGTTTTGGTCTCAACAGTTTAGGAATTAGGGGCCAAAAAAGGGCCCAAATAAGCATTATTCTTGGTTTTCGCACAATAACATTAGTTTAAGTAAATAGAAATCAATGAAATTTACACACAATGTTAATGACTACAAAAGGAAGGTTTGTATTGATTTTGGGAGTTTAGGTCCCAACAGTTTAGGAATTAGGGGCCAAAAAGGGATCCAAATAAGCATTTTTCTTGATAAATCTATGAAATTTTGACACAAGGTTTATGACCACAAAAGAACGGTTGGGATTGATTTTGGGAGTTTTGGTCTCAACAGTTTAGGAATTAGGGGCCAAAAAAGGGCCCAAATAAGCATTATTCTTGGTTTTCGCACAATAACATTAGTTTAAGTAAATAGAAATCAATGAAATTTAAACACAATGTTAATGACTACAAAAGGAAGGTTTGTATTGATTTTGGGAGTTTAGGTCCCAACAGTTTAGGAATTAGGGGCCAAAAAGGGATCCAAATAAGCATTTTTCTTGGTTTTCGCACCATAACGTTAGTATAAGTAAATAGAAATCTATGAAATTTTAACACAAGGTTTATGACCATAAAAGAAAGGTTGGGTTTGATTTTGGAAGTTTTGGTCCCAACATAATAAGGGGCCCAAAGGGTCCAAAATTAAACTTTTGTTTGATTTCATCAAAATTGAATGATTGGGGTTCTTTGATATGCTGAATCTAACTGTCATGACTGTGTATGTAGATTCTTAACTTTTGGTCCCGTTTTCAAATTGGTCTACATTAAGGTCCAAAGGGTCCAAAATTAAACTTAGTTTGATTTTGACAAAAAATGAATCAGTTAGGTTCTTTGATATGCTGAATCTAAAAATGTACTTAGATTCTTGATTATTGGCCCAGTTTTCAAGTTGGTCCAAATCGGGGTCCAAAATTAAACTTTGTTTGATTTCATCAAAAATTGAATAAATGGGGTTCTTTGATATTCCAAATCTAACTGTGTATGTAAATTCTTCATTTTTGGTCCTGTTTTCAAATTGGTCTACACTAAAGTCCAAAGGGTCCAAAATTAAACTTAGTCTGATTTTAACAAAAATTGAAATCTTGAAGTTCTTTGATATGCTGAATCCAAAAATGTACTTAGATTTTTTATTATGGGCCCAGTTTTCAAGTTGGTCCAAATCAGGATCTAAAATTA
This sequence comes from Mytilus galloprovincialis, assembly GCF_965363235.1. Lineage (NCBI taxonomy): Eukaryota > Metazoa > Mollusca > Bivalvia > Mytilida > Mytilidae > Mytilus > Mytilus galloprovincialis. The sequence goes on from NC_134840.1 coordinate 90,240,963, forward strand.
TTATATTAAGTATTGTGTAATAGCAAGTCTTTTCAATTGCACAGTATTGCGCAATGGCAAGAAATATCTAATTGCACAATATTGTGAAATATCAATTTTTTTTTTAATTAGAGTTATCTTTCTTTGTCCAGAATAGTAAGCAAGAAATATCTAATTGCAAAATATTGTGCAATAGCAAGATTTTTTTTTAATTGGAGTTATCTTTCTTTGTCCAGAATCAACTTAAATCTTTGTTATATACAATATACAATGTATATTCACTTTTTACTACCAACTGATAAATTAAAATAATCTTTACCATTCAGTGATAACAAGCAGTTTTTTTACATCTTAATATTTTATGATGTATTTAAATGAGTAGTTATTGTTGCAAACTCCATTAGAAATTTTAATTGAGATTAGTTTTGGAATAAGGGAAAGGGGGATGTGATTAAAAAAATTGGGTTCAATTTTTCTCATTTGAAATTTCATAAATAAAAAAGAAAATTTCTTCAAACATTTTTTTGAGAGGATTAATATTCAACAGCATAGTGAATTGCTCTAAGAGAAACAAAAATTTTAAGTTCATTAGAACACATTCATTCTGTGTCAGAAACCTATGCTGTGTCAACTATTTAATCACAATCCAAATTTAGAGCTGAATCCAGCTTGAATGTTGTAACCGTTCAGGGTTCAACCTCTGCGGTCGTATAAAGCTACGCCCTGCGGAGCATCTGGTTCATAAATTAAATTAATCTTTTACAAAAATCTTCTCCTCTGAAACTACTGGGCCAAATTAATCCAAACTTGGCCACAATCATCTTTGGGGTATCTAGTTTAAAAAATGTGTGGCGTGACCTGGTCAACTAACCAAGATGGCCGCCACCGCTAAAAATAGAACATAGGGGTAAAATGCAGTTTTTGGCTTATAACTCAAAAACCAAAGCATTTTGAGGAAATCTGACATGGGATAAAAATGTTTATCAGGTCAAGATCTATCTGCCCTGAAATTTTCAGATGAATCGGTCAATCGGTTGTTGGGTTGCTGCCCCTGAATTGGTAATTTTTAGGAAATTTTGCTGTTTTTGGTTATTATCTTGAATATTATTATAGATAGAGATAAATTGTAAACAGCAATAATGTTCAGCAAAGTAAGATCTACAAATAAGTCAACATGACCAAAATGGTCAGTTGACCCCTTTAGGAGTTATTGCCCTTTATAGTCAATCTTTAACCATTTTTCATAAATCTAAGTAATCTTTTACAAAATCTCCACTGAAACTACTAGGCCACAATCATCTTTGGGGTATCTAGTTTGAAAAATGTGTCCGATGACCTGGCCATTCAACCAAGATGGCCGCCACGGCTAAAAATAGAACATAGGGGTAAAATGCAGTTTTTGGCTTATAACTATGAATTCAAAGCATCTAGAGCAAATCTGACAAGAAGTTAAATTGTTAATCAAGTCAATATCTATCTGCCCTGAATTTTTCAGATGAATTGGACAACTGGTTGTTGGGTTGCTGCCCTCCAATTGGTAATTTTTAAAGAAATTTTGCCGTTTTTGGTTATCTTGAATACTATTATAGATAGCGATAAACTGTAAACAGCAATAATGTTCAGCAAAGTAAGATCTACAAATAAGTCAACATGACCTAAATGGTCAATTGACCCCTTAAGGAGTTATTGCCCTTTATAGTCAATTTTTAACAATTTTCATTAATTTGGTAAATATATGTAAATTTTTACCAAATATAGTTCTCTGTTACTAATGGGCAAAGTTCATTATAGATATAATTGTAAGAAGCAAAATCGTTCAGTAAAGTAAGAACTTCAAAATTGAATTTTGCTGTTCATGAGTTATAGTTCTGGATTTATTGGAAAATAGCAATTCAGTCAATATCATGATATAATTTTAGAATAGTTGAACGAATTCTGTTCATATTTTGACATGTTGACACTATTGACAAAGTAGAGATCAGTGCATTTTTGACGATTTTTACTCTTGTAATTCAGGTCAAATGAAGCCAAAGAACTGGAAGTGCAGCACATGCCATAAATCTTACATAGGGAGAGGAGGCCTTGGGAGGCATTATCGCTTAAATCCATCACATGGAAATGTTGATGATTTACCTCAAGAAGAATCAGGTATTTTAACATATTTAATGGTCATGATCAATTAACTGAAAAATGTAAGTAAAAACTAAGAAAGTGTTAATATGTACAATGTAATACAAAATATACTTCTGTTAAGGCTTTTACACACCGTTGAAATAATAATAAGAGTCATTCAATTGTTACTACTTTTTAATTGTGGAAATTATGAAGTCAAAAATGCTCTTCAAAATTTAGAAATTGTCATTTGAAAGATATAGGAGTTGATTAATTGGCGTCCGTCACGTCACTTAAAGGATTTATTTACAGCTTTGCAATGCAAGTGTTTGAGGCATAGTTTAATGTCTCCTTTTTTTTCTTTTAACGATGACCCGGAAGGGAATTTAACTGTGATGACGAAAAATGTTCCAGTGCAAGAAAAACCTCTGCCTCTAAACATTATCCTTTAACTTTTATATAGATAATTAATTTGTAGAGGGTACTTTAAAATCATTTTGGCGAAGAATGTGTTCCAAGCATAGTTTAACATCTCTACATTTTCATTTATGATGGTCCTTATTGATGAAGAAATAAATTTTAAAGTAAGAAAACTCTGCCTTTATTCTTTATTCTTCAACTAAAAGTCAGGTGTCTAAATTAAGATTTTATGATCTATATTGCAATTTTTATACGACGTCAAAATAAAAAAAAAATTGTTGGTCATAGATTGGTACCACCTAGTTGTTGTTGTCAGCATCGTCCGAAGATGGATGATTTCCGGATAATAACTCAAGTATAAGTAAATAGAAACCACAAATTTTTTAACACAAGGTTTATAACCACTAAAGGAAGGTTGGGATTGATTTTGGGGGTTTTGGTGCAAGAGTTTAGGAACTACGGGCCAAAAGGGTCCAAAATTAAACTTTGTTTATCAAAAATTGAATCTTTGATATATATATACTGAATCTAACCATGTACTAATTAGATTTTGGACATGTTGGATATTGGACCATAAAAGGTATATTTCCATTTTAAAATTTTTAAATCCTTAGACCACATTCATTCTGTTTCAACTATTAAATCACAATCCAAATTCAGAACTGTATCAAGTTTGAATGTGTTGTGTCCATAATTGCCCCAACTGTTCAGGGTTTGACCTCTGGGGTCGTATAAAGCTGCACCCTATGGAGCATCTGAGTACAATATCTTATGAAGTAAATGTTTAGTGTGTAGACTAAAGGATAAGATTAAGAAAATTAAGTAATCATAGACAACAATGGGCCAAACTCATTTTTTTTGTTAAAAAAAAGGAAAAGTTTACCGGTAAATGAAAATATGTATATTTTACTGGAGAAAAAAAATTGAAAGTGGCTAAAAATATATTGTTTTGGCAAAAGAGGTGGCCAAAAAAATAATTGACCCAGGGGAAACCCTGAATGAATTATATAATGCATGAATAGTGAACTTTATTATAGATTCCAGTAATTTAAGTAGGCCTACAGCAAATGGTATAGCATATACAGGCAGTATATCAGAAGATAGCAATACTCAAGACTCCATTCCAGGTGCAACTCTTTGGTATCCAACACCTGGACGGCCAAGAAAGAAAGGTCAGAGAGGAAGACCACCTATGTATGAACAAATTCCAGCTCGGAAAAGACATAAACTTAGAGAGGTAGTAAAATATACCGCAAAAATTTTTTGCGTTTGTATAATGGTATGATGTCGTCTGTGTCGTCTTCATCTGCGTCGTTGTACGGAGACACATTTGGACAATAACTTTAGTTTAAGTGAATGGATCTCTATAAAATTTTATAAAAAGGTTCAATACCTCAAAAGGAAGGTTGGGATTGATTTTGGAGATGATGGTCCCTACCGTTTTGGAATGAGGGGCCCAAATGTGGCCCAAAACCAGCATTTTTCTACTTTCAGGATATCAACCTGTGTATAAGCATCTGAAATTGTACCACAATGATTAAAACCACAGGTAGAAGCTTTGGATTGATTTTGGGGGTTATGGTCTCAAATGTGTAGGTATTTGGGGCAAAAAAAGGGGCCAAAATAAGTTTTTTTTTTAGTTTTCAGTCAATAACTTGTGTTTAAGTGTATAAATATCTCTCAAATTATTCCACAAGTTTCTATACTACAAAGGGATGGTTATTGGGGGTTGAGGTGGGTTATGGTTCAAATCGTCAAGCAATTAGGGACAAAAAAGGGGGAAAACAAGGGTTTTTTGTCGAGCCTGCGACTTTAGTTACAGAAAGCTCGACATAGGGATAGTGATCCTGCGGAGGCGGTGTTAGCTAACTTCTTAAAAGCTTTATATTTTAGAAGGTAGAAGACCTGGATGCTTCATACTTTGTATATGGAGGCCTCATGATACGAAGTTTTCGTCAGTCACATGTCCAATGTCCTTGACCTCATTTTCATGGTTCAGTGACTACTTGAAAAAAAAGTTAAAATTTTTTGTAATGTTAAGTTCTCTCTTATTATAAGTAGTAGGATAACTATATTTGGTATTTAAAATTGAGAATGGAAATGGGAAATGTGCCAAAGAGACAACAACCTGACCATAGAGCAGACAAAAGGAGAAGGTCACCAACAGGTCTTCAATGCAACGAGAAATTCTGGCACCCGGAGGCGTCCTTCAGCTGGCCCCTAAACAAATATATACTGGTTCAGTGATAATGAACACCATACTTAACTCCAAATTGTACACAAGAAACTAAAAGTTAAAATGATACAAGACTAACAAAGGCCAGAGGCTCCTGACTTGGGACAGGTGCAAAAATGCGGCGGGGTTAAACATGTTTGTGAGATCTCAACCCTCCCCCTACACCTCTAGCCAATGCAGAAAAGTAAACGCATAACAATACGCACATTAAAATTCAGTTCAAGAGAAGTCTGAGTCTGATGTCAGAAGATGTAACCAAAGAAAATAAACAAAATGGCAATAATACATAAATAACATCAGACTTCTAGCAATTAACTGACATGCCAGCTCCAGACCTCAATTAAACTGATTGAAAAATTATGTCTTCATCATATGAATATCAGGCACAATCCTCCCCGTGAGGGGTTTAGTATCATACCATCATAACATATATGAAAAGAACATAACCCGTGTCATGCCAACAACTGGTTTATTAAGAATAAATGTGTTTAGTTCCGATGCAAAAACCCTATAAGTGAATCCATATTAATGCCAACATATGCAATCTTTAATGACCTGACAACAGTTTCGTAACTATATCCCTTCTTAATAAGTCTATTTAAAGGTTTTGTTAGTTTCTGAGGTGAATACTGACATTTTTGTGTTTTATAAAGAGTATAATATTTCCATAAATAATTGGATGTGAAATACCTGAACGTATAAGAAGTCTGCATGTTGAGCTATATTTACGAATGATGTTCTTATACCGATGATAAAATTTAGTAAATGTTTTGACTAGGTTGTGACATCGAAAACCCTGGTGTAATAATTTTTCAGTAACACATAAATTTCTCTCGTTAAAATCTAAAACATTGTTACATACACGAGCGAATCGTACAAGTTGAGATATATAAACTCGGTAAGATGGTGACAAGGGAACATCACCATCTAAAAATGGATAATTAACGATAGGAAATGAGAAATCATCTCTTTTATCATAAATTTTAGTATTAAGCTTTCCGTTAATGATATATATGTCAAGATCGAGGAAAGGGCAGTGGTCGTTGTTAGTATTAGCTTTATTTAAAGTAAGTTCAACAGGATAAATTTCTTAGGTATACATACTGAAGTCGTCATTATTGAGAGCTAAAATATCATCCAAATATCTAAAAGTATTATTAAATTTGTGTATCAGATGTTATTTCGATGGGTCTTTGCTGATTTTTGTCATAGATTGTAACTTATAGCAATACAAAAACAGGTCTGCAATAAGTGGTGCACAGTTAGTCCCCATTGGAATTCCGATAACCTGACGATATACGGAATCTCCAAAGCGAACAAAAATGTTATCTAGTAAAAATTCAAGAGCAGATATAGTATGAAAACATGTCCAATTGACATAGTTTTTTTGTTTATTGCCACTAAAAAATGACCTGAAAGAGTTTGAACATATATATTCACATTCTGACTTTTTAAATGCCCATTTAATTAGGTGTGTGAATTTTTTCTTAATGAGAATGTGAGGCAATGTGGTATATAGGGTAGAAAAATCAAAACTTTGAACAGATTCAAAATCACCAATATAAGCATGCAATTTATCAAGTACTTTCAACGAGTTTTTGACACTCCAAAAGTAATTAATTCTACTATTTTCGAAGGCTTTATTTGAACAATTTATTATCAGGTTTTTGATTGTACCAAGTGTACTGGTTAGAAGAATAGATAATTTAGTAGTGGAACAATGGCTTGAAGACGAAATAAATCTATATTTGTAAGGTGTTTTGTGTAGTTTCGGAAGCCAATACATAGTTGGGACTTTCATTGTTTTTGGTTCTGCTTGTAAAGCGGTAGCTAAAAGTTTGTTTGTTACAGATGTTGTTTTCTGAAAATGGAGTCAGTTGGAATGTTGGTAAATTGGTGATTTCTTTTTGTAGAACCTCAATGTAAAAGTTACATCAAACAATAATAATATTATTAGCAGCTTTAGGCCTAAATTAAAATATTGTTTGTTTGCCCTTTTCCGACCCTATGTTTTGAAACAGGGTAGGTAGGTAGGTAAAATACTTGGCTCGGTATATTATTTGTCATGGGTAGGCAGTAGGTAAAATATTTTATTTTATAGATACAAAATCTGCATAATGTCATTTTTTTGTCCGTTTTGTTTTTTGCAAATAAGTTTTCCGCTGGGACTATTAGTTTTGAAAAAAAAAATATATAAGAGATAACTTTGTACTGGTAAGATAATGTCCGGGCAGACATATATTACTAGTAGAAAAAGTCCCTAGAGTGTTACAAATTTCGTGTGTGCCTTTTTTTCCAATAAAAATGCTATAAGACTTAAAACTCAATTGTCACGTATTTTGCATCACATTTATAAATGATCTGTATGGAAAACTTGGCGATTTTACTGCCAGATATTCTCCACTTTACAGGGTTTTGTCACTTTTGGTTCATGTCAGATATAAATAATTTAGCGGCATCGTTAACATAATCATTCTGATATGCGGATTACAAAAGGCCATCCCTACATAGAATACAACGTCTTACAAATTAGTTTGTACACACGTTAATACTTTTGTATCAAACAAACTTTTTTGTAAATGAACCCTGCTCTTTAAGTTTAAAGGTACAGAGTAACGTACTTCATATCATGATTTCAGAAAGCGTACAACATCGATTTCAAACAAATGCTTTGAAACTTCAAATGCAAGTGTTCATGTCAAACGCTCAGGTGATACCAAACGGACTGGACCTTATACGTAAAGATAAAACCCGAGGATTCCGGTAAAAATGTTTTGAGCGGGAAATACAAATATAAGATTTTTGGTAGGAACGAAAAAATGAAATAAAATAAAATCTTGCTGGTAAATAGAAATAAAAGATTTTCAGGCGGAATGAATTGATAGGGTCGGTCGGTAAAGGGCAAACAAACAATATTTTAATTTAAGCCGTATCGGCCGGGACAAAAACAAATTCCTTGGCTAGTTCTTTTAGTTTATGTTTGATACAAGAAATAGGTTTATTGTGGTTATTTTCAAGAGTAAAATGTTCTTTAAAATGTTGAATACGTATATCAACAATGTTTATTACTGAATTAAAAAAAGAGTCCAGAGATTTTTTGTGCATACCTTGCAAAGTCCTCATGCCCGTCAGACAGTTTTCACTTGACCTCAACCTCATTTCATGGATCAGTGAACAAGGTTAAGTTTTGGTGGTCAAGTCCATATCTCAGATACTATAAGCAATAGGTCTAGTATATTCGGTGTATGGAAGGACTGTAAGGTGTACATGTCCAACTGGCAGGTGTCATCTGACCTTGACCTCATTTTCATGGTTCAGTGGTTATAGTTAAGTTTTTGTGTTTTGGTCTGTTTTGCTTATACTGTATGCAATTGGTCTACTGTATTTGATGTATGGAATGATTGTAAGGTGTACATGTCTAGCTGGTAGGTGTCATCTGACCTTGACCTCATTTTCATAGTTCAGTGGTCAAAGTTAAGTTTTTGAGTTTTGGTCTATTTTTCTAATACAATAAGCAATAGGCCAACTATATTTGGTGTATGTAAATATTTTATGATCATATGTCAGTCGCACAGATTTTATTTGACCTTGACCTCCTTCTCACAGTTCACTGCTAAGTGTTAAGTTTTTGTGTTTTGGTCTGTTTTTCTTAAACTATAAGCTATAGGTCATCTATATTTGTTGTATGGAAGAATTGTTAGCTGTACATGTCTGCCTGGCATGGTTTGTCATGTTTATCTGACCTTGACATCATTTTCATGGTTCATTGATCAATGTTTGGTTTTCTTGGTTAATGTTAAGTTTATGTGACAGTTTTAATAAAGCTTTACATTTAGGACTATCAACATAAAATCAATGATTAGTAAAGAAGGCGAGACATTTCAGTGTGTGCACTCTTGTCTGAAGGACAATTTAGAAAATTTTAAAGCAGTGAAGGGGAGGCAATCCAATTAAAATGTAAAGAACACTGTTATATATATGTTTGATTACTTGATTACCTCCCTTACACTGGTTGAAAATTATGTATAAAGAAATGATGATTGTCTTCAGATGTGTAGCTGTAAATTTATTTTTAGAAGTTACAGTTTATAAATATTTATTGTTGCCAACTCATTCAGAAATTTGAATTGAGATTATTAATAAGGATACGGGGGAGGCAAAAAAAAAATGTGGGGTGGGGGTAGGAGTGTAAAATTTTTCTCATTTGAGATTTCAGAAATTAAAAAGATTTTTTCTACAAATATTTTTTTGGAGGAGATTAATATTCAACAGTAAAGTTTATTGCTCAATAGCAAAAAAAATGTATTTATAAGTTCATTAGACCACATTCATTCTGTGTCAAAAACCAGAAATGATCTGTCAACCACTTAATCACAATCCAAATTCAGAGCTGTATCAATCTTGAATGTTGTGTCCATACTTGCCCCATCTGTTCAGAGTTCGACCATTGCAGTCGTATAAAGCTGTGCACCCTGCAAAGCATCTGGTTATCCTTAAATTAACTTAAAGACCTTTGTTTAGGAATAAGATACCAAGTGCCAATCTACAAGCCGGTTGCAAAAGATAAAAAGGTGAACAGTACACAGTACACAATTCACTGTACAAAAATAAAAGATTAAAACACACCAATTCCAACCATACTAAAAGCTTGAGGAACTCAGATGCTTTAGAAGGTCAGCTCTGCTTCACTTGTGAGATTTTATATAATAGAAATTTCAAAAACATCTCAAATATTATAAATCATTCAGGAAATATCTGCAACAAAGTTTAAATGGCAGAGACTGGCTAAACTGGAGAATACCTAATAAAAAGTTCCTAGTAAACAATAGGTTAAATGATAATACAGTCGACAAGTAGAGGATTGATAGGGTTAATTATTGAGATTACGAGAGTGAATTTAATTTGAGTTTGACAGGTAGAATGTATATTTGAATATGTTTTCAGACACTGTACAACTTCACAAAGTCCCAAAAAGTTTAAAAGGTTTTCCATATTTTTTTAAATTATAGCTGCTGTAATCAATTTTCAAACTTATCAATCTTTATGATTCATTCCCTACAGTTGACTTATACTGTACATTTGATGACAACATGTGTAATCAGTGATAGACTTTTCAAAAATTAAAGGAATGAAATTTTGTAATTTCTAGATAGCTTCTGGATATTCTCTAACTTAAGTTTGCCGCAACCAAATGTTATATGAAATTTATACACAATGCTTATTACCACAAAGTACAAATAAAATACAAATTTGGGTAGTGCACTTTTACCGTCCTTCAGTTATATTCATTTATAACTTAATTTGACATGCAGCAGGGGCATCATGTGCGACTCATGACACATTCCTCATTAATTGTAAGTTAGTTAATATGATTGAATGGAAGCTTAAAATATGCCAGAGGTGAGTAGATTACGATATAAGAATAGGAATAGATGAGCAGCATATGTAAAATGCTGTTATTGTACATGTTTTGTCGTATGGTTTTAAAAAAAAACACTTTGAAATAGTGAATATAAGTTAAAATATTAAAGAATACAAGTACACACCCGTGATATCGCGGGTCCGTGACTGAATTAAAGTATATAACTATGCCTAAGCCTTATTTTAGTAATTGGTATTGTCATCTGATAAAGTCATGTCGATTATATTAAAGATACACAGTTTTCTCTGCTTTCAAATCTTTCTGTTTGAACCCGTCGACCTGGAACTTATCAATTATTGGAAATATTAATTATTTGGAAAACAAAAGGTCCAGGCTATCCAGGAATGGGGTATTTTTTAATCAACAGCATTGTCCTTTTATTAGTTATCTTAGAAAGTCTTGCTGATTGCTGAATAAAGCTACAATAGGGAACAATTTGACAATGATTGAATTTAGTAGTGTCAACCCTTTGATTATGACCCGTGTATATAGCAAAATCCTAAACACACCGTTTGGTGGTGCGCCTGTCAAATGCGGAACGTACAGATAAGGTAATAGCTAACACGTGAATATACTATTGGTATCGGTATCGGATTAGACCCGGAACTTGTTAATTATTGGCAATATTAATTATGTGGAAAACAAAAGGGTCTGGAGTGGTGTAATTTTTAATCTACACCATTGTCCTATATTAGTTATATATAGAGTTGAATTCTTTGATTTGTCGTTTTTACCCAATGACGGCTGACAAATTGGACCTCGTAATTTTAGTATTATAGATATATTACAAAAAAAAGAAAACCCCCCAAAAATGTAAAAAAGTGCCTGTACATGTCTTGATGAAAGTTTCCTGATGTTTTAGCCTGAAAATATGAGGTATTCCCTATTGCCATTGAATCTGTCTATTTATAGACAGTTTCAGCGCTATAACCTTAGTTTTCCTTGTGTTATGTTATGATATGTGAACACAATGGTTATTACCATCAAACACAGATCAAATGCGATTTTGGATAGCATCACATTCACTTTAAGTGAGTTATGTCCTTAATGTTTAATACCAGTGGCATATTCTTGTTGATTTTTACAAACACATTTTAATTTCACAATATGTAACTGGACTTTGAAAAATTCTAGGGTAATCTTTTCTTAATAATCTTGCAGGGACATCAGTGGCATCACATCTATAGCATTAACCTTGAAGCATCATTAAGGACTAAAAATTATACCTTGAAGGACTGACTGCATCTAAAATAAACATGTTTGTTTTGCAAATTGAGTTTTTATGATATGTAGATTTTGTTTTTTTGACTATATTTGACTATTCTGAGTGAATGATTGATTTGTATGTTATTGTTATTCCTACAGTTTATTAAACAGTATGACACAGAGGATTTAATGGACATTGTTCTACCAAGGCTAGCCAAAGTTGTAACATTGTGGGAATTTCTTATGATGAAGGTAGAATCCACCAATACCAATAAACCAAATATACAAAGTGTATATCAGGAATTTGAATTGCTGACAGAAAAAGTGAAAGATTTATTTAAAACCTGCTTAAAACTTTCAGACGGCAAGTCAGATGAAAGTTCAGATAATAGAATGAAGGTAATCAATGTTACTAGCTTCCCCAATTCCATACAAATGAAAGTTTCAGCTACTGTGAAAGTACTTTTATGTTTGGGTATCAATTTTCGTGGTTTGAGTAAAATTAATATATTTGTGGGTTCTTTAAACATGGATTTAAGTTTTTTGAAAGAAAAAAAACAAAGAAAGAATTTGAATCAATCAGAAACAAAGATTCTTGAAGATAATCATTATATTGTTTTGATATGAATCGTGGAATTTTGCTAAATAGTTTGTTTTTGCTCTTTGGTTGGGTTGTTGTATCTGACACATTCCCCTAGTCCATTTTCAATTTTATAACATGGGGATCTTTCCATTTTTATATGACCGCAAAAAAATTTGGGATCGTATATGGTATAATGTCGTGGTCTGTGTCGATAGTTGGAAGACACATTTGGTGTCCGGACAATAACTTTAGTTTTGGTTAAATGCCACAAAAGGAAGGTTGGGATTGATTTTGTGGATGATGGTCCCACCCATTTAGGAATTAGGGGCCTAAAAGGGGCCCAAAACAAGCATTTTTCTACTTTCATGATAATAATTTGTGTATAAGTATTTCATTTGCTCTGAAATTGTACCACAATGTTAAATACCACAAGTAGAAGGTCTGGATACATTTTGAGGGTTATGGTTTTAGGAATTAAGGGCCAAAAACAAGTTTTTGTAGTTTTGTTGACAATAACTTGTGTGTAAGTAAGGGTATGGATTTCTCTGACATTGTACCACAAAGTTCCAAATCACAATAGACAGGCTGAGATGGAGTTTGGAGGTTATTGTCCCATTCATGCAGGAATTAGGGGTAAAAAAAGGGCTTAAAAACAAGCATTTTTCTTGTTTCCAGACAATAACTTGTGTTTAAGTGTATGGATCTCTCTGAAATTGTACTACAAGGTTCCATTTACTACAATGGTAAGGCTGGGATGGCGTTTGGGGTAATTGCTCCAAGGGGGGATTCAAAAAGTTTGGGGGTTCCAATTTTTTTTAAGGGGTTTAAATTTTTTTAAATTTCTCAAATTCCAAATTTTTGAAAAGTTCAAGAAGAAATTTTTAATTGCACAGTGTTGCATAATAGATTTGTAAGATCTTGACATTTGTTATGTGTCAGAAACCTATATTCTGTCAAAAATTTGATCACAATTCAAATTCAGAGCTGTATCAAGCTTTAATGTTGTGTCCATACTGGTTTTATTTAGACTCTATCACCTATGAAAACCACAAAAATTGGTTTCCCACTGATAAAAGTACTTTCACAGTAATAGAATGAAGGTAATCAATGTTAATTATAATGTCTTCCTCAATTCCATACACAACATTTTGCTTAGATTTAGGTTTTCTGGCTTGTCCATAGTGGACAGCCTAACCTTTATCATTGATTTTTTTTTTTTATCTATTTACTTTAGAAACATACCGAAAAATCTATGCTAGTATATTTATTGGTAGACTGGCACTGCACTTACAATTCTTCTTAAAAAAAAAAGCAACAAGATTTTTTACCACATTCCTGCTTGATGACAAATGAAAAGAATAAAATTTTCCTGAATTACTGGTGCATGCAATTTTGTTTGAAGCTCTCATTATTCTTTAACATGTCCATATTAGTTGCAATGCATATTGTCAGTTACCATTGTTAAAAAAAAAAAAGCTGATAAATGTATAAAGAGATGAAAGTAAAAAAGAATATTAATGAAACATCTCTGTACATAGTTATGCCTTGAATTTTGTTTAAAAAGATGACTTTTAAAATTTTTATATCATTGAAACAGCTCCAAATTATCTCCCTTTGGTGCAAAAATGCCATTTTTTGGCATTAAATTTGAAATATCTGTTTTAACTCATCGGTGACCTATATTTTTTTATTATTGTTTTCATATAAGCTGTACATAAACTAAATAATTGTAAAATTTAAGCGATTTCTGTAATTAGGTTATTTTTTTATTTCGATATTACCTCCATTTCTCCTATTAGTTCAACAGAAAAAAAGGACATTAACAAAAATGTATGCTTCTTCCAGAGGCAGATTGTGAGCTTAAATGAACCTCATTTTTTTATTTCATTTTTCTTTTAAGTATATGATAAAGTTCATTTATAAAAAAATATAGCGAAATCCTATATTAGAAAAAAAAAATTGATTTGTACCCAGGAGCCCCTTAATCAAGTTTTTAATTTTTGTTGACAATTTGTATTTATGATTGTAAATTCAGAAATGATTGTGAGGCTAATACAAATATGTATATTGTGACTGGGTGAGCTCACAAACATATTGCTGTACAATGTATGTAAATTTTCCTGAAATTGCAATAATTTATCTTAGATTTTTGTCCATTCTTCAAAGAATGTATAACAGTTTTTGCAGATGATCAATTTTCTAAATGAAATTAATATGAGAAATAAAACAAAAATTACTATAATTACTGTAAGTTTTATAATATTTTAAACATCTCTAGCAAAATGATCACAATCACCTCATTGTAATTTTCACACAGATGATTTACTAATCTCCTAAAGTGAAACGACAGAATGAAAGATTTACTTATCCCCTAAAATGTAACTTTTGGTCAAATGTGTGGTTTTTTAGCTCACCTGTCCTGAAGGGACAAGTGAGCTTATGCCATCACTTGTCGTCGTCCGTCGTCTGTCGTCGTAAACTATTTCAAGAATCTTCTCCTCTGAAACTACTGGGCCAAATACTTTCAAACTTTAACTGAATGTTCCTTAGGGTATCTAATTTATAAATTGTATCCGAAGTTGTGATCTATCAACAAACATGGTCACCATTGCTAAAAATAGAACATAGGGGTCAAATGCAGTTTTTGGCTTATAACTCAAAAACCAAAGCATTTAGAGCAAATCTGACAAGGGGTAATATTGTTTATCAGGTCAAGATCTATCTGCCCTGATATTTTCAGATGAATCAGACAACCCGTTGTTGGGTTGCTGCCCCTGAATTGGTAATTTTAAGGAAATTTTGCTGTTTTTGGTTATTATCTTGAATATTATTATAGATAGAGATAAACTGTAAACAGGAATAATGTTCAGCAAAGTAAGATTTACAAATAAGTCAACATGACGGAAATGGTCAGTTGATCCCTTTAGGAGTTATTGCCCTTTATAGTCAATTTTTAACCATTTTTCGTAAATCTTAGTAATCTTTTACAAAAATCTTCTCCTCTGAAACTACTGGGCCAAATACTTCCAAACTTTAATTGAATGTTCCTTAGGGTATCTAGTTTGTAAATTGTATCCGAAGTTATGATCTATCAACAAACATGGTCACCATTGCTAAAAATAGAACATAGGGGTCAAATGCAGTTTTTGGCTTATAACTCAAAAACCAAAGCATTTAGAGCAAATCTGACAAGGGGTAATATTGTTTATCAGGTCAAGATCTATCTGCCCTGAAATTTTCAGATGAATCAGACAACCTGTTGTTGGGTTGCTGCCCCTGAATTGATAATTTTAAGGAAATTTTGCTGTTTTTGTTTATTATCTTGAATATAATTATAGATAGAAATAAATAAACTGTAAACAGCAATAATGTTCAGCAAAGTAAGATCTTCAATTAAGTCAATTTGACCAAAATTGTCAATTGACCCCTTAAGGAGTTATTGCCCTTTAAAGACTTTTTTCACAATTTGTTCATCATGTTGACTTACTTTAAAAAATCTTCTCCTTTGAGAACTGCTGTATCAATTTCAGCCAAACTTAGGCTAAATGAGTTTCAGAGTATCTAGTATAAATTTTATATTTTATTTCCTTGTATGTCAAGAAACATAGCTCCTATGGCTAAAATAGAACATAGGAGAAAATGATTATTTTTTTTGGCTTTTGAAGAAAATAGGACGATCCAAAAAACATTTAAATAAATTGAAAAGCCAAAATAATCATTGATGAGAGATTTAACCAAAAGAATTAAGGTGAGCGATTCAGGCTCTTGAGAGCCTCTTGTTTTTTATGCCCCACCTATGATAGTAGAGGGGCATTATGTTTTCTGGTCTGTGGCTCTGTTCGTTCGTTCGTCCGTCCGTTCGTTCGTTCGTTGGTTCGTCCTGCTTCAGGTTAAAGGTTTTGGTCAAGGTAGTTTTTGATGAAGCTGAAGTCCAATCAACTTATAACTTGGAACACTTGTTGCTTATGATATGATCTTTCTAATTTTAAAGCCAAATTATACTTTTGACCCCAATTTCACGGTCCATTGAACATAGAAAAAGAAAGTGGGAGTTTCAGGTTAAAGTTTTTGGTCAAGGTAGTTTTTGATGAAGCTGAAGTCCAATCAACTTGAAACTTAGTACACTTGTTGCTTATGCAATGATCTTTCTAATTTTAAAGCCAAACTAGACTTTTGACCCCAATTTCACAGTCCATTGAACATAGAAAATGAAAGTGGGAGTTTCAGGTTAAAGTTTTTGGTCAAGGTAGTTTTTGATAAAATTGAAGTCCTATCAACTTGAAACTTAATACACTTGTTGCTTATGGTATGATCTTTCTAATTTTAAAACCAAATTAGACTTTTGACCCCAATTTCACTGTCCACTTAACATAGAAAATGAAAGTGGAAGTTTCAGGTTAAAGTTTTTGGTCAAGGTAGTTTTTGATGAAATTGAAGTCAAATCAACTTGAAACTTAGTACACATGTTCCCTATAGTATAATCCTTCTAATTTTAATGCCAAATTAGATTTTTATCCTATTTCACGGTCGATGGAACATGGAAAATGATTGAGTGGGGCATCCGTGTACTTAGGACACATTCTTGTTTTAAGCTAACTTAATTTAGAAGTTTATACAATAAATCTCTGGACAAACAAATATATATAAAAGTATTTTTTTTTAATTTTGAGAAATTTTTGAATGCAGTACTTTTTGTTTTCAAATTTCAAATTTTGTAAGAAACAAGATTGAACTCTCTACTAATAATCTGAATAAATATCCAGACTATTTTCGTGTTTATTTTCATGATTTTCATGCTAAAACCACTTATTAATTAAAGGTTCTCATACAACTGTTTACCAGTAGTTTCGGATTTATGTAGAAAAGTACATTTTATAATTCAGCTGACCCAAAGATTAATTGGATTATTATATTTTTTTTATAAAATACCAAAAACTTTTTTCTAGTGTTTATCAGAATTATCATTTGGATATAAGCAAAAGATTAAAGATTGTAATGTAAAGAAATCTAATTTTTGATACATGTACAGTAGTTATATTATTTTTGAGTTGATTAATGAATGTGGAACCATTTTTATTTCAGATGTCAAATAGTAGACTGACTGAAGCTATTGGTTTTGAAACAGGGACATATGAAGTGAATACAGCTGTTCTTCAGTCTACTTTCATGGACAATGATCTGAACAATACAGAGAAAATTGAAATTGTAAAACAGTTTGACCACGTTCGACATAAAAGACCACATAAAATAGAAGTTATGATGGGTCCATCCACCGAATCGCCCACCAAAAGATTTAAATCTATTTTACCTAATGATAAAAAGAGTAATGTTGTAGTGTCTACTCAAGGAAACATTGTGTTAATGGGAACACCACAAACAACTAATTCTACATCTCCTAAAATAGTTCTAGTTAATAATGCACAAACTTCACAAACAAGTTCTAATCCATTAATAGTCATGAATAAAAATCAATCCAATTGTTCAGCTGCAGTTTTAGAATGTGTGCAGTCTTCACCATCTAATGTTATATCATCACATACATCAACACTACCTTCTGCAAGTAAACAAAGTCATTATGTCAGTAATCAAGTATCACCTACAAAGAGTGTTGTGTTAAATAGTAAATCATTACCTCAGAAAAGATCTTCACAGACTTTACCATCAAAACCTAGCACAGTGGTACAATCCAATATCTCATCAGGAATCACAATAGTTCCAGTCAATAACTCGACTGGATTTAATTCTGTAGGAAAGATAAGTTCTGTGTACAACACATCCTTGTTAAGTCATAACCAGGTACCAAAACAGACTGAAATTATCTCTAATTCTGTAGCAACTAGTTTATTGTCATCGGTAGTGTCAAAAGCTGGAGTCATGATTGCAGAAAATAACATAAATAACATACGAGAAACAGACATGGAGTCAGAATCTTTAGAGATGAAACCTGAAGTTACACAAAGCAATGAAGGCAGTACGTTCATTATTACAAATTACAACAATGTTGAACCAAATAATTCTTTAGAACCAACGACTTTAGGCAATTCTAATGTTGCTCTAGAGAATACCATGATAAATTCCTCTGGTGGTTTAGAAAATCCTGAATCTGGAGAGCAGACTATAGGAGAAACGTTAATAGAAACAAATCACATGGAGTCAACTGAAATGATTGAGTTAGTAAACGATCAGTTAATCACAGAAGATGCTTCTTTAAATAATGTCATCACAGCATCGAACATTTATCAGACACCAGAGGGCATCATAATTATCCAGAATCAGGACGGCAGCACTGTACAATTACAGGGAAGTGATGGGGAACCCATTCCCTTAGAAACAGTTCAGGCATTATTAGAAGGACAATATCTGCAGACAACAGAAGGGAGTGTCCTCTTAAATCAATAATTTAATAGGAAATACATCATAATTGTGCATAGCTCATTTATGTCTTATTTATTATTTAAAATATTTAAATTATGTCAAATATTAAATTTATAGGAAGCACATTAAAGAACATTGCATCTCTTTGTTGTATAAAATCCTGGATTATAGGGTCGCTATGAAAAGTGAAATTAAGTATCTAAATGGAGGTCTTGTAAAATGTGTACCGGTATATGTACTAAGTATTTTAACATTCAAATTATATGAAAGCCACAGAAATTTTATTTTTTTACTATGTTTGTTAGAGAGATCTGTTAAGTACATTTAGTTCAGAAGTAGATTTTAGTTTTTGTTTTGCATTAACAGTCTAAAAAGAGGAAAAGGGTGAGCTTTTTCTGGCAATGACTTTGTCAATACTGTTTATGTTTGTGATTAGGTCTCACCATCTCTTTAGAGGAACCATTAATTGGTAGGTCAATGATATTTGGTATGCAGTTGTATTAGCATTAGCACACCTCAATTTCAGAGATAATTTTGTCTTTCCCCTTCAGTCTATTGACTTTGAAACTGTTGATTTGTTTACAAGTTTTAGGACAGATTATTAAAGGGAACCACTAGTACATGTAGTAGATCTGTGATGTTACTGTTAAATATTTAGTTGTATTAGCATTGCAACATCTCATTTCCTTGGATATTATTTGGTCCTATCCCATCAGTTGTGTATTGACCTTGAAACTTTTTATTTAGTTTTATGTTAAAGTTTGTGATAAGTATTACAATTATGAGATGTGGTTTGATTGCCAATGAGATAACTATTGTCTAAAGTTGATATGAAGTAGATGTAAGCAATAATAGGCAACTGTACAGTCTTTCAACAATGAGAAAACCCCATTCAATAGTCAGCTATAAAAGGTCTAAACATGAAATATAAAGTGAACCACTTATGATAAGTCAATGACATTTGGTATGCAGTTGTATTAGCAATGATATTTTTAATTTACTGAGTTTATCTGGAATTGCAACATTAAGTCGTGGTTCATTGACTTTGAATGTTTTGCAAAGTTTACATGTAAAATTATTTCCATTTTAATTTCAACCTTTATATTTTATGATATTCTGAAAATCTTGCAAATTTCAGTTCAGTTTAAATCCAAGTAAAACCCCTATAAAAGTTATCCTGTTTCACCTATACCTGTTGCAGTGCAATGTTTTCAATGTGTTGCTTAGCTAAACTGTCAATTTTATCTGCTATTTTACAGTTCTGTTTAACAATAAATTGGCTTCTTTTTGGCAGTGAATAGGTCAAAATATGGTTTGGTAATTAAAATTTCTATTTTTTTTAAATTTTGGGATCTTCCTTCTGTTACAAAAGTTAGTCACATGATCAAAGTATACACACTTTATTTTCTCTATGTTTAACTCTTATGAATGAGAACAGAATTCAGCAGAAATGGATAAGAAGCATTTGTTTATACTCTATGAGAGCTAAAGATGGTCTCAATTATGACAGGAGATGTAACACGGTATTTATACATGTATATATCAATTATTTTTGGGACTTAATTCAGTGATCTGAAGTTTGTGGTTCTCTTGGTTATTTAATTGAATCAAAGTATCCTAATAAGTTTAAGATTATCTATCCGTCCAGTCAGCTTATTTAGTTTCTTGTGGAATTATCAGTTGCAATACATTTTATATGTTAGTACTTTTTTTCTATATATGTGACCTGTACAATTTGATTTTAGTGTTGGTATTTAAATGACATGGAACACAAACAGAAGGTAGAAATGGATGTATTAACAGGGGGAAAATGTAATTTTTAGCATTTATATTTATGATACTTCAGAATTTCAAGCTAAAAGTGTAAAGGACAACTGCTATTTGTTCCATGAAGTTTTAGAAAAAATAGTAAGATTCTTCATTCTCTTTAAAAAGTTTGATGGCACAGACCATTTTTAGCTCACCTGGCCCGAAGGGCCAAGTGAGCTTTTCTCATCACTTGGCGTCCGTCGTCCGTCGTTGTCCGTCGTCGTCGTCGTCCGTCGTCGTTAACTTTTACAAAAATCTTCTCCTCTGAAACTACTGGGCCAAATCAAACCAAACTTGGCCACAATCATCATTGGGGTATCTAGTTTAAAAAATGTGTGGCGTGACCCGGTCAACCAACCAAGATGGCCGCCACGGCTAAAAATAAAACATAGGGGTAAAATGCAGTTTTTGGCTTATAACTCAAAAACCAAAGCATTTAGAGCAAATCTGACAGGGATAAAAATGTTTATCAGGTCAAGATCTATCTGCCCTGAAATTTTCAGATGAATCGGTCAATCGGTTGTTGGGTTGCTGCCCCTGAATTGGTAATTTTGAAGAAATTTTGCTGTTTTTGGTTATTATCCTGAATATTATTATAGTTAGAGATAAACTGTAAACAGCAATAATGTTCAGCAAAGTAAGATCTACAAATAAGTCAACATGACCAAAATGGTCAGTTGACCCGTTTAGGAGTTATTGCCCTTTATAGTCAATTTTTAACCATTTTTCGTTAATTAAAGTAATCTTTTACAAAAATCTTCTCCTCTGAAACTACTTGGCCAAATTAATCCAAACTTGGCCACAATCATCTTTGGGGTATCTAGTTTAAAAAATGTGTGGCGTAACCTGGTCAACCAACCAAGATGGCCGCCACGGCTAAAAATAGAACAAAGGGGTAAAATGCAGTTTTTGGCTTATAACTCAAAAACCAAAGCATTTTGAGGAAATCTGACATGGGATAAAAATGTTTATCAGGTCAAGATCTATCTGTTCTAAAATTTTCAGATGAATCGGTCAATCGGTTGTTGGGTTGCTGCCCCTGAATTGGTAATTTTGAGGAAATTTTGCTGTTTTTGGTTATTATCTTGAATATTATTATAGATAGAGATAAACTGTAAACAGCAATAATGTTCAGCAAAGTAAGATCTACAAATAAGTCAACATGACCAAAATGGTCAGTTGACCTGTTTAGGAGTTATTGCCCTTTATAGTCAATTTTTAACCATTTTTCGTAAATTAAAGTAATCTTTTACAAAAATCTTCTTCTCTGAAACTACATGGCCAAATTAATCCAAACTTGGCCACAATCATCTTTGGGGTATCTAGTTTAAAAAATGTGTGGCGTGACCTGGTCAACCAACCAAGATGGCCGCCACCGCTTAAAATAGAACATAGGGGTAAATTGCAGTTTTAGCATTTTGAGGAAATCTGACAGGGGATAAAAATGTTTATCAGGTCAAGAACTATCTGCCCTGAAATTTTCAGATGAATCGGTCAATCGGTTGTTGGGTTGCTGCCCCTGAATTGGTAATTTTGAAGAAATTTTGCTGTTTTTGGTTATTATCTTGAATATTATTATAGTTAGAGATAAACTGTAAACAGCAATAATGTTCAGCAAAGTAAGATCTACAAATAAGTCAACATGACCTAAATGGTCAATTGACCCCTTAAGGAGTTATTGCCCTTTATAGTCAATTTTTAACAATTTTCATTAATTTGGTAAATTTATGTAAATTTTTACCAAATATAGTTCTCTGTTACTAATGGGCAAAGTTCATGATAGATATAATTGTAAGAAGCAAAATCGTTCAGTAAAGTAAGAACTTCAAACACATCACCATCACCAAAATACAATTTTGTCATGAATCCATTTGTGTCCTTTGTTTAATATGCACATAGACCAAGGTGAGCGACACAGGCTCTTTAGAGCCTCTAGTTTGATAAAAACATAAATTGTTGTTTTTCTAAAACAATAACGAACAAGATTTGGTTATTTTATTATATGTATGAAAAAATATAAACAACAAACATTTTGTATTTCCTTTCATAAACCTTTTTTCTTTAAACAAAACTAAAGTATCAAAAGATAAATTTTCTAGACTGAACACTAAAGTGCTTAACTATCAAATAATACATCCTATGCCATCACAAATATCCCACATGTTGACCAAACTTTGTTATTTTTACAATAAAGTGTGAATTAGAATAAGTATTTACCTACGTTACTTTTCACGAGATTGTTTTAAGATATAAAGAAAATATCTTATACTGTAGTTCATGATTTCTGACAGTAATGTCTACAATATCTGAAGAATGTATTGTGAAAGATTTAAAAAAACTATAGTCTATTATTTATGATTCTAAATACCAACAGTGAGGCCTTTTACCATATCTTATCATTTGTATATTTTACACACATGCAATAAGATGACACAGAAATCTTATTCATGTCTATATAGTTGTCAGGTTATTTTTCAATTGTCCATCAGTTGGTAAAATAGATTCATCCACATCATTTTATAAAAATCTGAAATGATATTTACCCAATTAAAAGACTTTACATAGTGCTTCTGTATTTTAAAGTTTGCATGTGGGATGTACGATTTAAGTAGGACCAGATTGACGGATTCCTCTGACCTCTGTACAGTGAGATGTGTGTCACTTTTAAATAGAATGCTTATTCCTATGGAATATTTATTTTATACAAAATTAAAATGTGAAGTATTCAGAGAGTTTGTGAAAATAAATATCAGCAACTTTATTATAAAGTCTAATTTGGTAACAAGTGTCATATTAAACTGAAGAAAAGAAAATTACCTGTTTACACTAATTTATTTGTTAAGTAGCCAATGAAGAACCATATGTATTTTTAGTGGCTTTAAAATGTAGTTCTATAATATAAAATCAAATTTAGAATAGAAACCTGAAGAATAGTACATAATTATTGAATGAAAAAGCTGATTATGACAGTAATTCCTGATATTAATGTTGATGTTTCTCCTAGTGCTACAAAGTAGAATTGTGAAGAACATGTTTTATGTTATTTCAATCATTCTGTATCTTCATTGTGTAAGTTATGTGTACATTTGACCCTTATATGTTACATATACAATATGCACTAATATAGATATTCATTGTTTTGTTCAAGTGCAGCTATCAGTTCTAAAGGTATGATTCATACTTATTTCATTAAATACTTTTAACAGTGTTGTGTTTTACTATTATCAACCCATTGGAGTCTGGAATAAAGTTTTTGCTTAATTTGAGTCTCGGAATAACGTTTAAATTTTTTTTGCTTCGTAAAATGCTATCACGTCGTTGTCGTCTGAAGACACACTTAGTTCTCGAACAATAAATTTTAGTGAATGGATCTCTATAAATTTTTGTCCAGAAGGATCAATACCACTTGGGATTGATTGATAGTCAATTTTTACCAATTTTCGTAAATTTCTGTAATCTTTTACAAAAATCTTCTCTGAAACTACTCAGACAAATTTAACCAAACATGTCCACAATCATTATTATGGTATCTAGTTTAAAAAAAATGTGTTTGATGCCCCTGCCTGCGAACCAAGATGGCCGACATGGCTTAAAATAGAACATAGGGTGAAATGCAGTGTTTGGCTCATATCTCAGAAACCAAATTCTACATGTATAGAGCAAATCTAACGGGATAAATTTGTTCGTTAGGTCAAGGTCTATCTGTCCTGAAATTATCAGACCAATCAGGCAACCGGTTGTTGGGTTGCTGCCTCTGAATTGGTAATTTTAAGAAAGAATTACAGCTTTTGATTATTATTTTAAATATTATAATAGATCGAAATAAGCCATAAACAGCAATTATGTACAGCAAAGTAAGACCTACAAATAAGTCAACATGATCAAAATGGTCAGTTGACCCCTTTAGGAGATATTGCTCTTTACAATCAATTTTTAACAAATTTCATAAATTTTGGTACTGAGACAAGTTCATTATAGATAGAGATAATTGTAAGCAGCAAGAATTTCAGTAAAGTAGATCTATAAACACATCACCATCACCAAAACACAATTTTGTCATGAATCCATCTGTGTCCTTGGTTTATGATATGCACATAGACCAAGGTGAGCGACACAGGCTCTTTAGAGCCTCTAGTTTGTTGTTCTTCTTAAAGATGATTTGATTATTAGTATATGATTTTATCATGACAAGTTACAGATCAAGTTAGAATTTTGTTCCAGTCTGATGATTTAGTGCAGAGTTTGGTCTTTGAACACAAAAAATTCACTTAAATAATCAGTTTTCAACAGTTTTTTTCGTCATGCTGACAGAAATTGACTTGATATTTTTTTGCACCATGATAAGTTAAAGATCAAGTTCACTGTGCTTAAACGGCTGTCAGGGCCGTAACTACATTGAGGCAAATGAGGCAAATGCCTCATATTGGAAATTTAAAAAAAAACACAAAAAAAAACCCAACTGAAACAAGATTGTCTTCATATCAACCTGAATTGTTTTCACGGAAAGTGTCTTGCAAGAAGCAAGATCTCTTCACTCTGATGTCGCCCCTGCATGTTTTTCGCGATCCATGTTTCTATTTTACTTTTAGTTTTCAGAGTTGATGGTCTATTGTTTCTATTTCTGTGTCCCGGGTTTGTCTTTTGATCATTTATCGTCCTACTTTATAACTGTAGTCTGCAGAGTATTGATTTTCATTTGTAAAGTGTGGTTTTGCAATGTTGCATGTCCACCGATGTTCAGACATTATACGAGAAACTATTTTAAGAATATACGATGCTACTGGGAAAAAAATTGTCGTTTCTGCATGGATATCAAAGAATTCAAAACTGGCTCTTTTTTTGTACATAAAACTAGATAGCTGACATGGTTTAAATTAAAGTAAGACCACCAATTTCCCGGTATCAAATCATCTTTAAAAAAAATGTCAATGTATATTGCCACATGACCTTTTACATTTAAGGATTAAACTTGCATGAAGTCGTGTTCAGACTCTTAAACAGGAAATAAAAGAATATGGAGTAAACGTGCACAGGACCTTATCTCACACAAAGTCAATGCATAGAAAAATATATAAATGATCAATGGCCAAACTTTTTTTTTCTATTCTTCATCTTGATAGTTGATGAAAGGTCTTCAAGAATTAAAGAATCATTAATACCGTAAAACAAGGTCATGATGGTCCTTAGGCAGTACTAGTACTTAAAGTATAATACTGCACTGTCACTATATTTAAATCTAGTCATAAAAAAAATCACCGAAGTCTGAATTAAGCACAATACAACTTCAAGACAAGAACAGACAGACATAATGATTATGAGAATTTCGGTTTTTGCTTTATCCTACATATCGGTCTACTTTTAATGTTGACCCCGTAAAACCTAAAAGTCTTAAATTACAATGAATCTATGTGTTTGCTTTGAGACAAGAATATTGTCGAAAGAAATAGCTAAAAATTAATTGCGTTTCAATGTAAGAAAAAGTCTTGGAAACGCTCAGAATGCACGATTTTGCGTTATTTTTCTCAGAGCTTCTGGGGGCCTTAAGCGGCCCCAGATCCCTCGCCAAATTTGTTCACCGAAAAATATTTTTTGTCTCAATATTAAAAGAGGCTAGTTACGGCCCTGGCTGTGGGTAACTTAAGTTACCCACAGCCCAAGATGGAGCCGCCTTGCGTCGGTTAGATACTTTTCTTCTATAGAATAACAATACCACGAATGCATCAATTAAACAACTCAATTTAAAAGTTGCTTTAATCGTTTAGGGAAACCCCTAAACTGGAAAGGTGATTAAATTCTACAAAATAAACGATCACAGCACGATTTTAAAAAACTCTTAGGCTGTCCGTAACTTCAAAACAACTTGTCCGTAACTTTTTTCATCATACCAATAGAGATGTCCGTAACTTTCAAAGAATCGACATACGCGGATGTAATGTTTAAACTGATGATAGAGATTTCATCGAATACATATTCACAAAACGAAGTAGATGTCTAGTATGATATAATTCATTGTATCGATGGAAGACAAAATTGGGAAAAATATGAAAAAAATCACGATAAATCCGCAAAACTCGGGTCTCATTTTGTATAACGTCGGGGTACCCGAATCGCCTAGTTCGGAGGGTTGTTTCCGATCATAGCAGATAAACTGTTGAAACATCATTGTTCGTTTTTATTTTTGAACAAGTAGACTACGCAAGTATTTTTTACACATACATGTAGCATGTATACACTTACTAGTTTTCTGCCAGCAACGACAAGGGTAGCGTGGATCCGGGATTTTGGAGGGGAGCCCAAATTGCCCAGGCATGCAGTGGATAGACTATACGAGACTTAAGTGCACAAACTTTTTCCGTCTTTTTGAAAAAGCTCTCATCCCCACAAAAACAAATCCCATCAGCATTGACAGTAAAATAAAAGGGATGTCAATCTGGACACACTGGGACGTTGCGCACGGTGATATTGCGGCACCCTGGCCAAGATTTACAGTAATTGGGAAAACTTAAAAAGGGACATTTTGTATAAATGAATAAACCTAGTTTTACAGCTAGCTGCATATTTCATTTGTATGCAAGTTGCATTAAATCTCATTAAACTGAATAAAACTAAAAGACACAATAGGTAAAAGTCAGTGACAATAAAAGGAAAAGAGCAGTCAACATAGTGTAACAATTCGACATAGTATATAAAAATATAAATAACTACGTAGGACAACAGGGTAATTTAATAGTCTAACAACCCCTGATAACATACAAAGAGAGAAAAAAAAAACATATTAGGAAACATATTCAAAAAATCATAACACTATAACTAACTGGTGGGATGTATAAATACCGAGCCGCGTCAAAAAATATTCATCAAAATACAAAAGGAACAGAGGTGAAGGTAAACCGCAAACATATAATTAAACTCAAAACGTTAAAGAGTACGGAAAAGCCTTGGTCTGACAAGCGAAAAACGTCAATAAGACGCATATCAGTAAATAAAAGTTCAAACCATAACCAGGATGGAGTACCACAAACCCCACATAAAACTTCTGTGGTGTAAGTATGATGCGTTTATAAAATCACATTTGGTGGTGAATGAGTAGTATAAACGGCCGCGAAGGTTACAAATATGATGTTAATTGTCTTCTAATTGTGGAAATTATAATTTTAAAAATTTTAAATCAAAAGTAACCCACATCTAAAAATAAAGTTACGGACAGTCTGCTTAGTTTCGATCAAAAAGTTACGGACATCTTATGCATTTTTTAAAGTTGACCTTGCGCTTTAGTGAACTCTATATTAACAAATTTATGGTAAATGTTAGTCATTTCTATATTCAATAATCCTATAAATATTTACATTCTGTATGAAAAACGTCGCAAAAGGTACATTTTGTATGAATTAAATATCAACGAGTTTAGAGTCCGCCATCTTGGGCTGTGGGTAACTAACTTAAGTTACCCACAGCCGTTTAAGCACAGTGAAGTTAGAATTTTGTTCTGTTACAATGAATTTTTAACAGGTAGGGGACTTTGTGTTATCATGCAATACTCACAGAATGCTTGTTAATGTTAAGTTTTCTGTTTAAGTCGATTGGATAGGATCTACTTGTGTTTGATAAATGATATTTTTGTAAGAAGTTATCTAATATCAGTATATCTCAATTTGTCAACTATTTTGAGCCCTTGTCCACTAGATCGTGATCTGGGATCTGGATTTATAAGCAATGTTGCTGTCCATGAGATTGTCTTTTTCTGAATTTTATGCCAACAGGCAGTTTATTTTTGGAAAAAACGTAGGAACTATAAAGCAATCATATTCAGCAAAATTAGGTCCTAGACAATTTTAAGAGAAATTGGACGACCTATTTAGGAGTTGTTATCACTTAACTGTCAATTTAAAGCAAATAATGAAGTCTTTTGGGACAGGGCTAACACTAATTCAGAATCTTAGGGAGAAGTTGTTTAATTTTATCATATCTAGTTGCAAATCATTTAAGTCCTCTTGCCAGAAAAAAAAACTTTTTTTCAGGAAAATCGCGATGTTTATAATTTTTTGGGACTATTTTAATCTGCACTGATCACAACTTAAAAAAATATGAAAATACCAAAAACCGCACAAACGTATATAATACATCTATAGACGATCCAGATTTTTGTCAATACCTTGTATATATATATATGTATAAAAGCAGGTATAATACATCAATAAACAGCAATCCAACAACACACTATGGCAACAGATTTAACGGATCTGTGGAGAAAAACAGTCTACACTACAATGTAAGATGCAGAATTGACCGTCAACACTGCCGAAGACGCAGTTAAAGTAATTACACCCAGACAGATTATTACTGAACAAACAAAAATGCTTATTGAAAACAGCTCTTTTCTATAGCCACGAAGTCTCCCAAAAAGAGTCCGACTATTGAAGAATGAGTGCATCTTTTTTCTTTCCTTTTCCTCTTCATTTAGTTATAGCTCATTTGAGTTTGTCTCGATAAAATTAGTAAGACTTAACTAGAGATTGCAAGGATGTCTCTGCTTTTTTTCTCCAACATGGTTTAAATACTTTTGTGTTAGTGCGTAACTTGATTACCAGAAGGTATAGCACCTCTGATAATTCGGACCCCATGACAAAAGAACGTACATGAAAGTAGTACATATTTAAAACAAAATTGTTCCTACGGATAGGTGTAGAATTAAAATATAAAAATTTGTAGAGTACATTTTAGATATTAAGGTATCAAATGAAAGGTGAACGACTGGTGATCCTTGTAGAACACATATTGACTGACAATTCTGAATTATACAAAAAAGTATGAACGAATTCTAAAATTGGGTACATATTTTGCCTGTTTTACAGATATGTAGTACCATGAATGATGTATCTAAAGTTCCGGTAACTAGTACGGTCTGATATTTAAATAACGGTATATTGATCCCGCCACTATACAATGTTTGGAAGTTAAAAAAATTACCTGGATTGGAATGAGGGCTAAAAAAGCTGATGTGCCTGTAATTCAGTGATTGTCGTTTGTTGTATATTATATATTTTCATTCATTGTTTTGTGCATAAATCAGGCCGTTATATTTCTCGCTTAAATTGTTTTGCATTTACCATTTCGGGGCCTTTCATAGCTGACTATGCAATATGGATTTTGCTCATTGTTGAACCTTGTACAGCGACCTATAGTTGTTAGTTTCGTTACGACTGTCCTCAACATTTTTTGTTATTTTAGTTACGACCATCATGCTCGAATTTTTAAACGACTATTCTACGAATTTTTCGAATGATTTTATGTACTAGTATCAAATTGTATTTCAATATCAACGTACTCAAGATTAGTGTGTATATGAGAGAAGCGATTTGGCTCAAATGCACGACAATTGGAAAAGAAAAACTAATCTCTAGAGTTATCTCCCATTTTCGGCTAACCGTAAAGTTCTATACGTTACGACCATCCGCTTACCACCAATGAGTCTGGCATGTTTAAATTGAACTTGCACTGATTTTCACGGTTCATTGCTCAATGTAAAGTTTTTGTATTTTGTAAGTTTTTTTCTTAAACATTGAGCAATAGGTTTATTATATTTAGTACTACTAAATATGAATTTATTGTAAGCAAGGTGCATATGACGCGTCTGGCGTACTAAATTATAATCCTGGTACCTTTGATAACTATTGACTTCATTTGCATGGTTCATTGGACTATGATAAGTTTTCCTGCTTATGTTTGCTTCTTAGATATTATATGCAATAGTTGAACTATATTTGATCAACAGAATGATTGTAAGGTGTTCATATCTGTCAGGTAGTGCTTTCCTGACCTTGACCTCATTTTCATGGTTCCTTGACCAATATAAAGTTTACTTGTATACTATAGCAATATGTCATCTATATTCTAGGTATGGAATGATTGTATGTCTGACATTGAAATCATTTTCTTGGATCATGTTAAGTTTGTTTGATACTTATAGTAAAACTTTATATTTTGAATTTTATGGTCATAAAAGCAGGCGAG
This sequence comes from Mytilus galloprovincialis, assembly GCF_965363235.1. Taxonomy (NCBI): domain Eukaryota; kingdom Metazoa; phylum Mollusca; class Bivalvia; order Mytilida; family Mytilidae; genus Mytilus; species Mytilus galloprovincialis. Next base: position 90,271,116 of record NC_134840.1, read on the forward strand.
ATATTGCAGCGTGCGCAGTCTCGTTTTAAACTTTCCATGGGGTTTATTGCATTTGTTATTATGCCTCTTTTATTTATATCTTTTGGTCTTGAACAAACGAACAGGAATAAAACCATGTGTCTTGCATATTTAACAAGATATTCATTTTCTTATATTCTGTTGTTTTAAAGTCCTTGTATCAGTCTACTTTCCCTCAAACTGTCCACTACAAACTGACTGTTTCATCACATGTTTCGGCTGTAAATAAATATCCTTTGTCAACATGTGATAGATTGTTGCTGCTGATTTTGTCCTATTTCGAAGAGGATCGGATGGTGTCGCCGCTGCCAGTCCTCGAGCCATCTTATCACAAACTCCTACCAAGATATATAGTAGATCAGTTTTAAATTCTGCGTTTAAAAGACCCTTAAAAACCTTATAGATACAGTACATTAACCAACCACCTTTGCCACTGTCAGACCAAGCTATTCGTTCTGCAAAAGAAGAGAATACTTTATTGATTAAGTCGCGAAACAGGGCAGGCATAATGTTTAAAAGCCAGTTAAAAAACTAAAAGTAGTATACACATGCATTTAAAATTTACCTTTAACTGTATTTTAATTCCAATTATCGATATAAAGCAAACAAGTTTACCCGACAGTACTTAATATGTGTTTGTAGATATTCAATCTTTACTTGACGCTCAAACAGTCGACACCAAACCTATCAAAAAGTAATTAAAACTAGAGGCTCTCAAGAGCCTGTATCGCTCACCTGATTTTACTTCGGTTTTTGAAATCATATAAAAAAATATAAAAGGCTAGAAGTAACAACACTTGGCCAGCACCTCATAAGGAAAGGAACATTCATGCTATGTTTGATTTCATTCAATTCAGTGGTTTTTAAGAAGAAGACTTTTGTATGCATTTCATATAGGGCCCTATGTTAAACCAAGTCCCCCACTGGCAGCCATCTTGGATGTTGCAATGGCGACAAAGTAACAACACTTGGTCAGTATCTCATTAGGAACATTCATGCTATGTTTGGTTTCATTCCATTTAGTGTTTCACTAAAAGAAGACATTTGTATGTATTTCCCGTAGGGTCCTATGTTAAACTAAGTCCCCCGCTGGCGGCCATCTTGGATAATGGATCAGCTACAAAGTAACAACACTTGGTCAGCACCTCATAAGGAACATTCATGATATGTTTTGTTTTATTCCATTTAGTGGTTCTCTAAAAGAAGTCATTTGTATGCATTTCCCATAGGGTCCTATTTTAAACTAAGTCCCCATGCTGGCGGCCATCTTGGATGTTGGATCGGCTACAAAGTAACAACACTTGGTCAGCACCTCATACGGAACATTCATGCCATGTTTGGTTTCATTCCATTTAGTGGTTCTCTAAAAGAAGACATTTGTATATATTTCCCATAGGGTCTTTATATGTTAAACTAAGTCCCCAGCTTGGGGCCATCTTGGATGATGGATCGGCTACAAAGTAACTACACTTGGTCAGCACCTCATAAGACACATTCATGCCATGTTTGGTATCATTCCATTTAGTGGTTCTCTAAAAGAAGACATTTGTATATATTTCCCATAGGGTCTTATGTTAAACCAATTCCCCCGCTGGCGGCCATCTTGGATGATGGATCGGCTACAAAGTTACAACACTTGGTCAGCACCTCATAAGGAACATGCATGCCATGTTTGGTTTCATTCCATTCAGTGGTTCACTAGAAGGAGTTCAAAATGTAAAAAGTTAATGACAACGACGACGACGGACAACGGACGCCAAGTGATGAGAAAAGCTCACTTGGCCCTTCGGGCCAGGTGAGCTAAAAAATGAATAAATTCAAATGCTACTCGAATGCGACTTAATTCTAGTTGACACAAATTCCTGTTACAATTTTCTTATCGATATGATACTAGTAGTTATTTTGTCGTACTAACCAGATGCACTAGAAAACATAACAAGAAAATCTTCATGACATGGTATAAAACAAAATGAAGCTGGTTCTGCGGAATGAAACCTTCCACTGCTAACTTTTCTATGATGGTCTTCCGGTCTTCCTCTCGTATCTGCTTTACTTGTAGTAAGTAACGTCTCGTCTAATATGAAATCACAATTTTCATTTTCATCTGATTTGCTAGCTTTTTTTACTTCATCTTTTGTGTTGTCAAAATTATATTTACTTCTTCTTTTGAAATGGAAAACAGGATAATCTTGTTCGTGAATGCGAGTTCGTGTAACTTCAATGTCTACACCTTTGTCGACATCTAAATCCTCGTCTGCTCCCATAACACATCTACAAGCCTTTGAATAAAAAAACAATAATAAATAGTAGAACTAAGGATTCTCAAAGAAAGGGAAGTCCATCAAACCTCACAAAATGAAACGTTCGACTATATCAACCAACAGAACAAATGGATAACAACCGTCATACTGCTGACAGATTTCTCCCGTTTAACCTGGTTTCATAGCTTGTTGAATAACTTGTATGGCAGTAGTCTCGATGCACCAGAGTTATCGTTCTTACAGCCAACAATAACTATGCATATGGAGTGTCTGGATAATCGAGACTAGTAATGCAGTGGTTTATCCACGAAGTTCCGTTTTATTGACAAACTAAACATACACATTTGGTTAACCTGACAGTCATTTGGTAGTAAAACGCTGTAAACATTTATGATCACAGACACAAACACAACAAATTTTTAAATTCAAACAAAAATACCAGTATCTGAGCCAAAATTTAATAAATATACACAATAGACAACACGCCAAGCTGACTTAACATTCATACAAACATGCAAATAATTATGACAGACTCAGTGACAATATTTTGTGTATAATGGCTTTAAGCAGGAGCCTGTATTTCAGTGGTTGTCGTTTGTTTATGTGTTTCATACTTGTTTTTCGTTCAAATAAGGCCGTTAGTTTTCTCGTTTGTATTGTTTTACTTTGTCATATCGAGGTCATTTATAGCTGTTCATGCTGTATGGGCTTTGCCCATTGTTGAAGACCGTGCGGTGACTTATAGTTGTTAATGTCTGTGTTATTTTGGTCTCTTGTGGACAGTTGTCCCATTGGCATCATATCACTTCTTCATTTTTATATTAACAATGCCATCATAGATTGTGATTAGTTATACGTTTGTAAACTAGTTTTGTTCTATAGCTTTAGTGCAAAAAAATAGTTATAAATATAAAGTTTCTTTGAGGTTACGTAAAAACATACAGTTAATATATCTACCTGTATAAAGAATATGCGTGGTTTTCCTTGAAGATTTTTACAACCTTCATCATTAAAAATGTTCAGAATTTTATCTGTTGGAATAGATCCATCCCTTGTATATATAACATGCTCACGAAGTTTTCTCTGTGAATCCCAAAATCTGGACAATGGTAGTTCTGCACCGTGCGAACTTATAACACAAACAAAACAGTCATATTCAATTGTTATCGATGTCTGTATTGCTAAAATGGAAAACTTTAAAGTTAATGTGACACAAACCAGAACACATTGCCATTTTTAACACAATTTTTTCCCGCTCAGAAAATTCATTTTTAATTCTTCCAGTAATCTCCACTTTGCACAATCTTCAATGGCGAATCTAGAAATTTTCATTAGTGGGGGCCCATTGACTGCCTAAGTAAGAGGGGGTCCCTCTCCAGTCACGCTTCAGTGATTCCCTATATAAGCAACCAATTTTTTCCCAAAAAAGGGGGGGGGGGCGAGTCCCCTAAATCCGCCTCTTTCAATTCACCGGATTTAATATCGCACACCAAAATACATATCATACATCATTGTACAAGTTATAAGTGAATTTTCGTCCAATTTTTTACAAATTGTACAGGCACTTTTTGTACAAATTACAATTTGTACAAAGTCTAAATACAACTTATAGTTTGTACAAAGTCTAAATACAAATTTTAATTTGTACAAAGTCTAAACACAAATTATGATTTTATGTCATAGGTTAGTGATCTCAAATCAAAAGATCCAAGGTCAATCACTTGTATGATTGTGGAGAAAAATTGATTTCAAATACACACGGGGAGGAAACTCCTATAAGGATTTTTCAAAACTCTTGACTTAAATAGGTTGAAGTTGTGCCTTATTGTAAACAGTTATTTGGCAAACACAACATATCATTTACTGTAACAGTTTCTTTTGAATAACGATAACAAGCAAAATTCAAAATGTATAACATGACCTTGACCTTTGACCTCGACCTCAATTTCCTTCAAATGGACCAAGGACTTCATATCAAAAGACTGAAGGCCTCTACGACTTATAACGTATGAATTTATCCAACATATCGCCTATTTTAAATTTTCAAAGGGAAATAACTCCCATAAGATGTCTTCTGATCACTCCAGTCAAAATAAACAAATCATTCTTTAGAGTAGACAAACAATTTGGTGAAAACAGTTTGTTAAAATCTTTTACGGTTATAGAGATATAGCAATAACAAGAAAAAGGGGACGCAGGGAGATAACTCCTATAAGAATAAGTGTTCGGTCACACAGGGTGAGTTTTGAAACCCCCATTACTGTACAACATCATTGGCCAAAAATCCATTCGATATTTTGTAAGGCAAAAAAGCATCTCCGACGGCAGAAAAAAAAGAAATTAAAACCCAATTCTTCAGAGAACAATTGAAGGCCTTTCCACCTCGATAATAAGAATGAAATTTAAAAAAACGATGTTAGAAAATGTCACTCCGTGTTGATGTAATGTGGTAAATCAAACTGGTAAAAAAAGATTAATAGGTCGATGCAGAAGATTTAATTGTTTTATAATGAACTTTGAATTTTTAGCAAAGGTCAAAATCTAGAAGGTCAAATTGACCTTTGACCTTGACCTCAACTTTGAGGTCATAGGTTAGTGATCTCAAATCAAAAGATCCAAGGTCAATCACTTGTATGATTGTGGAGAAAAAATGATTTCAAATACACACAGGGAGGAAACTCCTATAAGGATTTTTCAAAACTCTTGACTTAAAAAGGTTGAATTTGCGCCTTATTGTAAACAGTTATTTGGCAAACACAACATATCATTTACTGTAATAGTTTCTTTTGAATAACGATAACAAGCAAAGTTCAAAATTTATTACATGACCTTGACCTTTGACCTCGACCTCAATTTCCTTCAAATGAACCAAGGACTTCATATCAAAAGACTGAAGGCCTCTTTTAAATTTTCAAAGGGGAATAACTCCCATAAGATGTCTTCTGATCACTCCAGTCAAAAATAAACGAATCATTTTTTTAGAGTAGACAAACAATTTGGTGAAAACAGTTTGTTAAAATCTTTTACGGTTTTAGAGATATAGCAATAACAAGAAAAAGGGGACACAGGGAGATAACTCCTATAAGAATAAGTGTTCGGTCACACAGGGTGAGTTTTGAAACCCCCATTACTGTACAACATCATTGGCCAAAAATCCATTCGATATGTTGTAAGACAAAAAAGCATCTCCGACGACAGAAAAAAAAATTAAAACCCAATTCTTCAGAGAACAGTTGAAGGCCTTTCCACCTCGATAATAAGAATGAAATTTAAAAAAACGATGCTAGAAAATGTCACTCCGTGTTGATGTAATGTGGTATATCAAACTGGTAAAAAAAGATTAATAGGTCGATGCAGAAGATTTAATTGTTTTATAATGAACTTTGAATTTTTAGCAAAGGTCAAAATCTAGAACGTCAAATTGACCTTTGACCTTGACCTCAACTTTGAGGTCATAGGTTAGTGATCTCAAATCAAAAGATCCAAGGTCAATCACTTGTATGATTGTGGAGAAAAATTGATTTCAAATACACACGGGGAGGAAACTCCTATAAGGATTTTTCAAAACTCTTGACTTAAATAGGTTGAAGTTGCGCCTTATTGTAAACAGTTATTTGGCAAACACAACATATCATTTACTGTAATAGTTTCTTTTGAATAACGATAACAGGCAAAATTCAAAATTTTACTACATGACCTTGACCTTTGACCTCGACCTCAATTTCCTTCAAATGAACCAAGGACTTCATATCAAAAGACTGAAGGCCTCTACGACTTATAACGTATGAATTTATCCAACATATCGCCTATTTTAAATTTTCAAAGGGAAATAACTCCCATAAGATGTCTTCTGATCACTCCAGTCAAAATAAACAAATCATTCTTTAGAGTAGACAAACAATTTGGTGAAAACAGTTTGTTAAAATCTTTTACGGTTTTAGAGATATAGCAATAACAAGAAAAAGGGGACGCAGGGAGATAACTCCTATAAGAATAAGTGTTCGGTCACACAGGGTGAGTTTTGAAACCCCCATTACTGTACAACATCATTGGCCAAAAATCCATTCGATATGTTGTAAGACAAAAAAGCATCTCCGACGGCAGAACAAAAAAATTAAAACCCAATTCTTCAGAGAACAATTGAAGGCCTTTCCACCTCGATAATAAGAATGAAATTTAAAAAAAAACAATGTTAGAAAATGTCACTCCGTGTTGATGTAATTTGTTAAACTAACTGGTAAAAAAAAGATTAATAGGTCATTGCAGAAGATTTAATTGTTTTTTAATGAACTTTGAATTTTTAGCAAAGGTCAAAATCTAGAACGTCAAATTGACCTTTGACCTTGACCTCAATTTTGAGGTCATAGGTTAGTGATCTCAAATCAAAAGACCCAAGATCAATCACTTGTATGGTTGTGGAGAAATACTGATTTCAATTACAAAAGGGGAGATAACTCCTATAAAGGTTAATCAAAACTCTTCGACTTGAATAGGTTGAAGTTGCGCCTTTTTGTAAACAATTATTTGGCAAACACATCATATCATTTACTGTCACAGTTTCTTTGGAATAACGATAACAAGCAAAATTCAAAATTTATTACATGACCTTGACCTTTGACCGTGACCTCAATTTCCTTCAAATGGACCAAGGACTTCTTATCAAAAGACTGAAGGCCTCTACGACTTATAACGTATGAATTTATCCAACAAATCGCATATCTAAAATTTTGAAAGGGAGATTACTCCCATAAGATGTCTTCCGATCATTCAAGTCAAAATTAACCAAATCATTCTTTAGAGTAGACAAACAATTTGGTGAAAACAGTTTGCTTAAATCTTTTACTGTTTTAGAGATATAGCGATAACAAGAAAACGGAGACGAGGGGAGATAACTCCTATAAGAATAAGTGTTCGGTCACACAGGGTGATTTTTGAAACCCCCATTACTGTACAACATCATTGGCCAAAAATCCATTTGATAAGACAAAAAAGCATCTCAAACGGCAGAAGAAAAAAAAATAATCACAAGAAACACAAAAGGGTTTTCCACGAAAAGCGGAAAGACCTAATAATCAGAAGAAAAACAAAAGGTCTTTCTTTTCACGGAAAGTGGAAAGACATAAGTATACGGAAAACACTATCTATCAAAATTCACGTTGAAAAAATCCAGTGTATATGCTGGGATTCGAACTCAAGAACTTTAGCATATCAAGCCACGACACTTACCACTACACCAGGATGACTGGATACAACTTACAGTAATTTAACATACTTAAAGGAAGCAAGATCTTTTTATAAGTGGGGCGATTTGGGAGACCTTTATTCAGTGGGGTTCAAACCTTTTTCGTTAATAAGTGAGTCGTCAGACTGATTGTTCAATTTGATTTTACACTTTTTCAAAAGTGGGGCGAGTCGGTAAACAAGAGTGGGGCGATTTTTTTTACAAAGTGGCGATATAGTATGGGCCGATTGGCAAGTGGGGCGAGTTGACATTGTTTGATATCTAATCATCGTGTTCGGGGGTCATAAAGGGTATACATCATATAGTAATATATTAAGTATATTATAATGGTTGTGTGGCGTTCTAAACTCGATTTTATGAATTTTAAATGGTTTTTTATGGCAAGCCGTTCTCGTCAAAACTATGTTTAAACCATTTTTCGAAAAATTTACACACTGAGAATTACAACAAAGCACACTGAGATTTAAAAACTTCAAAACGCACACTGAGAACTGAAAATTACACACTGAGAATTGAAAATTACACACTGAGAATTAAAAATTACACACTGAGATTTCATAAAGACGCACTGAGATTACAAAAATGAAAAACGCACACTGAGAATTGAAAATTACACACTGAGAATTGAAAACTACACACTGAGAATTGAAAATTACACACTGAGATTTCAAAAAAACACACTGAGAATAAATAAACTGAAAACACACACTGAGAATTTGAAATTACACACTGAGAATTTAAAATTACACACTGAGAATCTAAAATTACACACTGAGATTTGTGCGCACTTTTTATGCGCACATATCTAATTAGCATACTTAATCTGAATCTATTACAAGCTTAAAACAACAAGGGGACATAACTCGTTAGTCCTTCGATTTGGTTCCAAATTATTAATAAAAAAAACCCTTTAGAAATACAAGAACAAGAAAAATACCCACTTACTCTTATTCCAAAATATAACCAAATGGTGAAAAACTTTATTAAAATTATAAGAAAACATTGGAACAATCTGCAAAAGAATGCAGTGATTTTTTTTACTCAAGTGTCTATTATAGCATATAAATGTAACAAACATATAAAAGATTAACTAGCGAAACCAGGGAAACAGTTGGAAGACTTTTGAAAAGAGACACATGTTTAATTACTGGTAGTAATGATCTGAATTATAGGCAACAAACTTATGAATATGAGCGATGTTAAGTCTTGAAATTTATTACGAATGTTGGTTGAAGGAATCGCATTTCATTATAATGACAAGAGTTCTTGAGATCAAGATATTAATCTGTTGAATTATTCATCTCATGAATATTCATTAGTAATTTGCATATTAATCTCAGTGTGTATTTTTGAAATCTCAGTGTGTAATTAACAATTCTCATTGAGTGTTTTTCAATTTATTTCATCTCAGTGTGTCTTTTTAAAATCTCAGTGTGTAATTTTGAATTCTCAGTGTGTGTGTTTTGTTTTTTTTTAAATCTCAGTGTGAAATTTTGATTTCTCAGTATGTTATTTTAGGTTCAGTTTAAATCTCAGTGTGTATTTTTTTCGAAAAAAGGTTTAAACATAGTTTTGAGGAGAACGGCTTGCCATAGTTTTTCGTCTAATCTTAAACAGCTGGGATGTATAATAGTTATCCCACACAGACTTGGTGTGTCAGTGTTAGATCACCCTCTGGGCTCTGGCCATCGGGTGATCTTACACTGACACACCGCGTCCTTGTGGGATAACTATTAAAGACATGTATATATATTTTTGTGTGTATCATTTAAAGTTTTCTGTTTTACTTAGCAATTGGTTGAATATAAATTTTACTCACCTATCAGCTCTCTCCACAAGTCCTGTCCTTTCAGGTCTTTCAGAAGACGTACTTCAAAGCCTAAATGTTTAAATAGTTTTACCATATAATGACAGTCTGTTTCTGCAAATGGCCTGTACGGTTGATGTTCAAACCTTGAATTAATGATGAAAACTGCAAGGCCTGGCTTTCTCCAACTCAGATTGTAATCATTTGATTCTAGAGCGGGTTGGAATTCCTTGTCTTCTGTTGAATTCGTTTCTGCTTCTATTTGTCTTCCTTTAACAGTTTTACCATTTCGAAGACGAGTACCAGACTTCCTATTTATTTTTATTCTAAAATGGATATACTTAAATGAATTAGATTAAATCTACAATCTAATAACACTTTCCATGCAACGTCTGAGTAACATATTTCTTTATACCAGTATTCATTTAATAATTTTGCACCATACTTTTACCTTTCCTGTCTTTTGCATTTTTATGATTTTAAATTACACAAGAAATCATCTTTTCAAGCAATTGATGCAAGATTGTATGTGTTTGTACATAGAAACTTTATAAATTGGAAAACATATCTCATTAAAAAAAAATACAAGTAAAAGAACAAACTGTGACAATCTAATTATATGTTTATATAATACATCAAATGCAGTTGGCGTTGTTTCACTTTTTATACATATGTCAGAATTAGCATATAAGAACTTAAGACAGAAAATCATATTATAAGAAATAAAAGTACAAATAAGTTACCAATGTCTATAGAAAGTTCTGCATGGTATGGAAAATCTTGACACAATTCAAACGTGAAAAAGATCTCACTTATGGTGGCTTGGGAGTCTTAATCCATAATATTTTTTAATAACTTGTCAAAATGAGCTTTTTTTTAAATTATAATAAAAAGTATGGTTTCACGCTGCAGGTTGTGTATAAGTGTCAGATTTTCACACGGTATAGATTCTGCATGGAAAATCTAATTTTTGTGTGATAAAAAGAATACTACACCATATAATTTAAAGATTAAACGTGAGAAGATAGCTATTATAACATACTTTCAGATTAGAAAAAAAATGAGGTCACCACACTTGTTTTCTTGCTACATATTAAATAAGGTAAATTCACTTTCTATTATAGAATTATTTTGACTGAGTTATCTCCCCTTATGTATGAGTTATCTTCCCTTATTTGACAAAAGTGACAAAATGAATCAAACAGAAATGTTGTGTCCTTTCTAAATATAGCCGTAAATATGATAAAACACATAATATTATATATTAACATTAAAAGTCTGAATTACATACTACTCTCAAGATTTGCATAGTTCATTAAAGATCTAGACCAATTATTATCCGCTACTTCAAAATCCCAGACGGATGTTCTCACTCGAGTCAGTACCCTATGGCCTTTGTTCAGTTTTACTGAACTACAGTGGAGATCACTTCTAACCTCTCATTACAATTGTAAGAATTATCTGTCATAGAACTGTTCTACACTCCCCTAGAACAGTTCTAACCATAGAACTGTTAACAGAACTGTCTAAAACTGTTCTAGTCGTAGAACTGACCAAACCTGTCAGGATTGTAGAACAGTTCTAAATGACGTCACTGCATCTCACTGGTCACCATTCAGTGTTATTATTTTCGTTGATTTTTTTAATATATATGTATATTATATTCTTTTGACATATTTATATTTAAGACAAAGAGTTCCTAAAACTGTTCTATGGACAGAACTGACTAAATCAATACTAGCCGTAGAACTGACAAAAGGTTTGGTCAATTCTAGGTGGAACTGTCTAAAACTGTTCTAGGGTAGAACTGTCAGGATTGACCAAATTAGTTCTAGCTATAACTGTCTAAAAGGTGTCAGGATGACAGTTCTACATACTGTTCTAGAACAGTTCTCCTGACAGATTCTGACAGATTTGATGAGAGGTTAGATGTGGTCTCCAGTGAAGTTCACATTTTTGTTTAGTGGTCAGCTGAAGTCCTGATGCGGGATTTTCTCGCTGTGTTGAAGACCAATTAATGGTCTAGAGATGTTTTTTACTCTTTTGTGGGGTTGTTGTGCCTTTGCCACATTCCCAACTCCAATTCAGTTCCTTATTTAACTCTATTCTGTACTGTATCACATTTTTATAAACCAACTGCAACATTATATAAACATACTTTCTGATGAAAATGACAGATATCTTTGATTGGTTATCAAAGGTACCAGGATTATAATTTAATACGCCAGACGCGCATTTCGTCTTCATAAGACTCACAGTGACGCTCAGATCAAAATAGTTATAAAGCCAAACAAGTACAAAGTTGAAGAGCACTGAGAACCCAAAATTCCAAAAAAAGTTGTGCCAAATACGGCTAAGGTAATCTATTCCTGGGATATGAAAATCCTTAGCTTAACTTTCACAGTTGCCAACACGAATTGGTTGAAGTGTCTGTGTCATTAGCGACATCACTATCTTGACGAATGCATGCCAAGAATGTATACCGTTGTTGACAACACAAAAGTCTCTTTCAGATTTTTCGGGTGTAAAACTCTTGCTAAATAGATAAAAAATACATACCTTTTAATTACAGTTAATATCTTCTGTCTCAATTTAATCCCATCAGGTGATGAGTCGATTTCTAAAAAGAAAAAAATAGAAAAAGAAAAAAGAAAAAAGCAAAAAATTTAGAATTAGTAATCAGACTTGTTATATTATTAATTTATTGGCCAAGTCCTTCAATGACTTGCAATGTAAATGATACTGCTGAAGTGGGATATAAAAGAGCCTGATATTATAATTTAAGGAACAAACTAACCTTTTACTCTTGGGAACTACTATTTATGCAACTCCATACATTTTTATAAGCTTTAAATATTCAAGGGACATTTTGAACAGCGCCTGTTTTTCACTTGTTCCGTTCATTGATATTGTTTGATTTTAACAGTAAGTTTTAATGGACTCCCCATTTTTGAATTTGTCTTGGAATCATGTGTTTTAATGCCCCATTTATGTGCATTATGTTTTCTGGTCTGTGCGTCCATCCGTCCGTCTGTCCCGCTTCAGGTTAAAGTTTATGGTCTAGGTAGTTTTTGATGAAGTTGAAGACCAATCAACTTGAAATTTATTACACATGTTCCCTATGATATGATCATTATCGACTCCTAGTTAAGAATTGAACGATGGACAGTTAGTGCGTGAATTTTTCTTGCTACCTGATTGGAAGATATTACGAGACGTGAATAATCAAAGTTTATTGATAAGTTAGGACAATCCAAACCTAGTAAATGTCCTTCGATCCCGTAGAGTATCGGATTTGTCCTCTCTATTTTAGCAATTAGATTTTGTCTGGTCATTAATCATGCATATTTATGATATTGGTACACAGGCAACTTTTATCTATAAATAGTCGAATCTTCTGGAGTTTCGTAAACAACAACGTTAAATGATATATATACCACTTCATAACGTGTGACCTCACGTGTGTGGTAAAATTTGTTGATTGATGTACGTGGCTATTCTAGTAAATGAATTAATCTACAAAGCGAGAGCACTTTCCATTTTCATCAGCTAAGAGTCGACTAGCCCTTTTTGAAAGGCTAATGCTTGTTCTAATTTGATACCAAATTAGAAATTTTCCCCAGTTTTCACGGTCTACTGAACATAGAAAATTATAGTGCGGATGGGGCATCCGTGTACTGGGGAAACATTATTGTTTTATATATCTTATTATACTTATAGAGAAAAAAATAATATTAAAAGAATTAATTACAGTGTTGAATTGAAAACCTTTTGGAATAAGCATATTTAAAAATCCATAATTTTACCCGGATTGTATCTCAATTTTACGGTCTAGGTTAACAATATCACCGTAAAAATCAGGGCAGCAGTCCTTTTGTGCCAATTACTATTTTTCAGGGGTATCATTTGCACCTAATTTTGTTTCCGAAATGTATCAATTGCGCCAATATTCGGAACTCATTTGCACCAATTTACCTGCACACATATCTTTCATAAAAATAAATGAGTAATATAATTATATTTATTCTTATTTTTGGCTAAAAAGTATTATATGTTCGGAGACAGTCAATGTACAGAGAGAGAATAAAACTTATTGCTTTGCTTAATATTTAATAAAGATATACCAAAAGAGAAGAAACTAGAAGCTTTTGCTGATTATGTTTAGCCACATATGTTGATGACACAGTGTGTTTTATGCATTTCAACCTTCAATGTTTGTGTTTTTGGACAAAAAAGTGAAGTTACAAGCTACTACATAAATTAAAGTGGGAAGTAATCATGCAGCAGCAGTAAGAAGAAGAAATGTTTCAGAAAAGGAAACATTTGCCGTGTAAACTGCCGGCTCCAAGTCCGAATAAAGGAGTAGGGAAGTCATTTTTCTTCTAATTGGCGCAATCGTATGTTTTATTTTTGGCGCAAATGATACCGTGTAATTTTGAAACATGTGGCGCAAACGTAGCATTAGAGGGGAAAAGTTGTGGCGCAAAAGAACGCATTTTTTTTGGCGCAAACGGATCTCTTTCAAAATTAGCATGTCCCATCTCCCGTTTGCATTAAGTCGTCTACAGGTACAGTTAAACATTCAGTCAATTCAGGAATTTGGCAGTTGTTATCCTTTTTATACTTTTTTCAATCCATTATTTTTATCTATGGAATTATTTAGTAAATAAAAATCCTTGATTCAATAATTACCAGTAATACATAGATAACTATCATTGAATTTCGGAAGATTTTTAAAATTTTTTATAACCGTTCGGAAAACAAAAAAATATCATAAAGATAACGGTAAGAATGTTGAAATTATCCTTATATCTATACACATGAAGTAATGTTTTAATAATTAAAAAAAAGTGCCGATGAAAGCAAACTAGAGCTAAGTTCATAATGTTCAGCATAAGTTTATTCAAGGGATCAACAACTTTACAAAGATGTTATCTAAATTTGCATGCTCTATAAACAACATCACCGTTAAAATTAGTGTACGATATCCCCTATTAAGTAAGATTTGTAGAGGTACAGTCAAACTTTTAAACAAAGTCTTGTAACTTTGAAAGGATTTAGTTTAAGTATTTCATGGTAAACTAAAATCAATAACTCATTAATTTTCAAGTTAAACAAAAAGGAGGTAAAAAATGTAAAATGTCACTACAGACATGGCATGGCAAACGAGTAAGAAATTACACAGAAAAACGTCACCATACAAAAAGGAAATAAAAAAATCGCATCTTTAATCGTAAATTTGAGTAAACATTATTCATGTGAAAGTGAGATATCCAATCTAGATAAGGATTATTATTATCGTTTATTTTAAATTTATTTAAAATCAGTTTCTATGCCCGCTGCGTAATAAGGGAATTCTTCATCATTAAAATCGACACATATCATTAAAGACACAGATTGACAGTTTTGACATGTTGTGTTCTATTTGTTGATTTCATCTAGTTGATCATATTAGAGTAAACAATTTCTTTCAATTTATTGATATAAAGTTTTTAAGATACTTCACAAAACGAAAAAAATGATTAAATTGTAATTTAAAGCCAAACGTTTCTATACGATGTCTTCTATCATTTTTCGCCAAAATAGACAGAAGGCAGATTTATAAATTCTGATTTTTGTTTTGTTTTACAAGAGTTTCTCTACCTTAAGCGGTTAACAAGATATATAACAATAAGAGCATGCTATCCATATGTTTCATTGCTAATCATGACAGTCAATTTTGGCTGACCAGCGACTTCATTGGATACCGTTATAAACCAAATACTTAAGGATGGCTGTGGTCAATCTAAGTTGTAAAGAACCTGGCAATTTAGCGTAGAAAATTTGTGCAAAAGTTGACGGACGATGGACGCTAGGTCACGCATGAGAATAGGAACACAGGCAATGTGGATAAGTTCACATAAAAAATCTATAATACGGTCGCCATCTGATCTATAGGTTATCTGAGAGTTTCACTGAAATCCTTATCTGTAGGACAGAAATTGCGAACTTGAAAAAAAAATAATACATGTATACCGTAATAACGTACGAAAAAGGCATAATAGACTGATGATTCGAACATACACAAGTCAACTTTAAGTCTCAATTTAATTTAACAGGATTGCATTCACAGATATATTCATGTGTGGTGGCGAACATTATTCAAAACCATTCCTTCGTTTCTATAAACGGTGATGTTGTTTACATGCAAACCCATTCCTTCGTTTCTATAAACGGTGATGTTGTTTATATGCAAACCCATTCCTTCGTCAAAGTGAGGGCATTGTGAATTTCACAAGGCACATCTATAACAGAATTTGAAGAAATCAAATTCATTGAAAGTTATTTTACACAATAAGAACAAATAAAACTAAATAAAAACCTGTAAATTGGGTATCTTCTGTGTCGTCTGAATCTGAAGAATCAGTTGACATGACTTCGTTATATTTCTCTTCAATTTCCGGGTATTTTTATTCTCCCTTTAACAAACAACATATTTCAAGTTATTAATAAGTAAACATACACCTACAACTTGAAAAGAACCATCCCACCATGACAAACGTTGAACGGGATATATATAAATACCCGATGAATAATATTTAAACCATTGAATTTCGTACAGTAATTTTCAATTTCCCAAAGATTAAGTATAGCAGGAAATTTGTTACTTTCAGTTTGTGATTTTGTTATGCACTCCTTCAAACTATAGCCTTCAAATTACTTTTCAATGTAGATAACATTCTTACGAAATAATAATATGAATAATAAAAATGCACGTAATTGAACTTTAATTGGCTTCTCGAATATTTAAAGATAAGAATACTTTGTGAAAATCACAAATTCAGCTATTTCTGTAACACTTTCTTTAAATGTTTAAATCATCTTTTATGAAACGTGTAACCGAGCGGATGGCAAATTACTATACTTATATTTTTACGTCTAGGTTCGTACCAGATTCGTGGAATTTGAAAAGCATTTAACTAAAGATAACTGCTAGAGATAAATCCGCCACAAACCTTAAATACACTTAATTGAAAAAAAAAACTATTTTAAATTTTACACGATCACCTGCACGTACGTCTTATGACTAAACCAAAGTTCTGTATAAACAAATTACTTTCAATACCTGATTCAACTTGTTACCAGATATATAAAATAGGTATGAAATCTCTCACAGAAATGTTTTCAAACGTGTATGTAACCTATTTTCAAATCCTGTTGTATAGAAGCTTAAGTAAGAACAGTATAAAGAAGTGGTGTGAACCGCAAACTCCCAGTACATTAATGTCACTTTATAATGTGGGATATGAATTCTGCAAAACAAAGCACCTACTCATCTTGAAACGATTAATGAAATAAGTTATGTTTCTGCCCTAAAAAACGTAATGCAAACCGTAAATATATTTGGCCAGACACCTCTTATCTATTTATAACGTATGAAAGTAGACCAATTTTTAAATTTAGCTCCTTCTAAATTATCTGATACTTTAACAACATATTCCCTCGTGACTTCACTCTACATACAAAATAATAACTCGGCAGACTATGAGGTGTTTAATTACATTAACTACCAATGAGGGTATCGCACGGTCAATCTTTTAGTCATCCGATTTCTTCAAAAGCGCGGTCTCGAAGTAATGCTAGTTTGACTGATGGTTTCGGCAATTTTTTGTAGTAAAGTTCTGTTACCCTTTAAAATAGGCATGTTCGACTACTAGTATTCTTTACTGCATTTAGTTGTATTCAATTATGTTGATAAATTATTTGTTTTATTTTTACGAATAGATCAAATCAATCAGCATCTCTCTTTATATCAAAAGATAAACATGGGTTATATGAACCTTAGTCTGAAGATCCTTTATTTGTTAAAATTGAACTAGAAACCATGAGTAATATTCGATTGATTGCACTGTATCTTTTGTCATTGTGTTCGTTATTTTTGTAATACGTTTTTGTAATATATAATCAATTCAATGAGTGAAGCTCTATGGAGGACATACAATGATATATAGCTGTTTACATCCTTTGTGGATAGTTCTTTTGCCACGTATTCTTGATGTTCCAGGCGCGGATCCAGCCATTTTAAAAAGGGGGGGTTCCCAACCCAGAGTAAAGGGGGTTCCAACTATATGCTCCCATTCAAATGCATTGATCGGCCAAAAAAAAAGGGGGGTTCCAACCCCCGGAACCCCCCCCCCCCCCCTGGATCCGCCACTGCGTTCATCTTATCGAGTCGGCTCATAAGTAGAAACAGTCAAACTTTATACAAAACAATATTTTATTTGACATACATGTATCATAGTGTTTAACAATTATTAATATTTACCCTTCACAAAAACAAAATAATGCAAAAAGCAAAGAACCACCTCATATTAAAATATAAACAAAAAATGAGACATTTTCTCCTATACAATGATAAGTAAATGCTGCATCCCTTAGTTAACACAAGAACTATAAAGACGAAATACTAATATCAACAACATGAATATAACCCTGTATGGTACTGAAGGTAAGTAAATATACTATTCTCGTCTTACCTCGCGAGACTTGCAATTCAAACAACAAGCATGTAAATTGTTTGTACTGTAATAATATTATAAATGTTATATAGTACATTAAATTGAACATCAGTAAAACATTTCACAATAAAAAGTTTTAAAAATACTATTAAAAAGAGCGAGAGAGAGACATATAACAGCTATAGACAACAGCAACATATCAGTCTATGACAATAGACACGAGTCTATACAATGTCAAGCTGTAATACTCCAGGGTAAAACAAGATAGGTAAATTAAACTTAAAAGTGCTGCCGTCAATATCAATTGAAATAACAAAAAATGTATCATAAATCTTATAAAACAAAAATGACACATTGTAACCGTAAAAATAATAAACAATAATGCTGTAAAATCGAGAAAACACAATCAAGTTAAAGCAATACACAGTACAAATATCAATAAAATACATATAACCCTGTATGGTACTAACGTTAAGAACGATCATCAAAATTATGATACAAATATTTTCTTACTAACTATCACCCAATTTAAGTATTTATATGATTTTGAATCCATTTTTTGTCGATTTTTAACTATTTCGATCTGAGCGTCACTGATGAGTCTTATGTAGACGAAACGCGCGTCTGGCGTATAAAATTATAATCCTGGTACTTTTGATAACTATTTACTTTTTTCATACACAATCGGACTAATAATCTAAGACGGATGTACCATGTGTGAATGTGTGCAGTGGCGGATCCAGGTGGGGGTGTGTGTGTTTCCCCACTTTCATTTTTTGGACGATCAATGTAGGACATGTAGTTGGACCCCCCTTTTTGTCCTGGGTTAGCACCCTCTTTTTTTAGGTGGCTGGATCCGCCCCTGGTGTGACTATCCCCTTAAAATAACTAATACATCTAATAAAAATAATATTGCATAGAACAAACGAAACAATGAGATAAAGAGATCAAACCGATGATTCTAAGACAGGTCCAGGTAATGGAACGAGTTTGTGAACCATTGGTTTTAAGAAGATATCCTTTGTCAACATATGATATATAGTTGCTGCCGATTTAGATCTATCATATGAAGGTATCGACGGTGTTCGAGTTTCCATTTCTTTGGCCATTTTGCCACAAACATCAGTAAGAATATGAAGTAAGCTAACTGAATACTCAGTGTCCAATAAATGTTTAAACACTTCATATAAACAGAAGGTAAGCCATCCTCCTTTTCCGGAATCAGACCATGCAATCTTCTCTGGAAAAAAAAATTGACGCAATTTTGTAAAAATATGCAAAGAAATATCGCTGATGAATTTATCACTTGCAAGTGAATAACTTGACCTCGTGAAATCCGTTTTTATGTGACCTTCAATTTAACCAATTAGCTAGAGATTGGTGACGCATGCATAAGTCGTGTTCAGTCACAAGGAAAAGAATGTCAACATTGAAACTGAAACAAAGGTAAACCGTTTCGTTGACTGATTCGATCCACAAAAATAATTCTTATACAGGTAAAATCTTTAATTTTCTTATTTGTTAAACATATAAAATGAAACCAAACCAATCTATAAAAATCCAATTTCACGAGGTCGCAATCTATTTATATTTATGTTTATGTTTCGAGTTATTTGACCGTCGGCAGAAATTGGAGGTCTTCTTGATAGTTAATTAGATATCGTCTAGGCTAAAATACACACGAAATTCTGATATATTATATATATATATGTTATTAAGTACATGCTTTTCCAATTTATTTCACACTTATTGTAATTTGGATATACGTTTCAGTATGTTATAAATCAAATATGAGAATTTGAGTGAAATCGGTGAACATGAATTTTACAGAATTTGAATATTCGAACGAAGCATATTCGATGTGTTGAGGATAATGCTCTATACATTTTGCTTTTTCAGATAATGCTAATTTATTTTCAATAAAACTTTCAACACTGGTAATACAAATTACCTGATGAACTTGAAAACATAACTAGATAATCCTCGTAGCATGGGATAAGACAGAAATCTACAGGTTCAATTGATTTACAATTAGTCAGATTGATTTCTTCCTCTTCAGGTCGGCCTTTTGTATCAGCCAATGTTTCTTTTTGTCGTCTTCTAAAGAAGGATCTTTTCTTTTTCACCACTTTCACAGGAATCATATCATCACCAACCTGCTCTTTTACCAAGTCAAAGGTAAACCCTTCATCAATTTCGCTTTCAGTGTCATTTTCTGTATTTAGAATACATCTACAAGCCTTAAAAAAATAAAAAAATATAAAAGATAGATATAACTAGATCTTCTTCGGATTTATTGCTAATTGCAAAATTATGTTTGAAAGATTAACTTTGAGTATGAAAACAAGTACTTTTTTTTCTTCTTCATAATTTGAAGAGTTGACAAGATTGTCTGGATGGCATGAAATTAGTAAATTAGTGATGATAGTTTATGTATGTCATGTCAAGTACGTTCTATACCTGAATGAAAAACATTCTTGGTTTTCCTTGTAGATTTGGACAATGATCGTCGTCAAACATCTGAAGAATTCTATCAGTAGGAATAATTCCGTCTGCAGTAAAGAGTACATGATGTCTTGGTTGAGTTGAGGTATCGATGCTTGATGTAATGGATATTTCTGCTCCATGAGAACTGATCACACATGCCAAACAATCACAATTCTCTTCTACCTTAAGATTGATGTCTAAAAGTAAAGAAATGTCTAAAAGTAAAGAACAATATCAGGGGACCATCCAGGATTTTGGAATGGGGGCGTAGAGTATATCATCAAGCCGAGCGGAGCGATGCAAAATGTGTTGACCTTTATTTTGCTAAAATCACGTAAAATGATAAAAAAAAAGTTTAAGTAAAGGGGGCGTACGCCCTCTACGCCCCTCTGAATCCACCACTGAATACAGTTTAACTTATTGTAAATTCAAGTACGTGCTAAGCGATGTTTTCTATTTTATTCTAGGACACAGTATTATCCATGATTATTCGTTGTTGCTTATGTTAGTTGAAGCAATTTACTAAGTTGATATCATATAACAACAACCCCCCCCCCCCCCCCAAAAAAAAAAAAAAAAAAAACCGCTCCTCCAATTCAATCATTTTCATTCAATTTTAAAAATAAGTTGAAGAAACCATCACTTTATTGGCTTGCAACTCAATATTTCAATCTCATTTCTTCCGTATTCATGCAACCTTCAAATCGACCCTTACCAGGAGGTGGGTTACACATGTACCAAGCATGTTTGGTTATCAAAAAGAAATAATTTCCAACATTAAAAAGTGAAACTCATTGAAATCATACCATATCTTCTTATTTATATATTTCACTTTCTTAAGGGACAGGCATTTATTCATAATACCTCCCGAAATAAGTACTGGGTTTTCATGAAACTTTTCATATTCTTTCTTATATTTTAGTACAGTACACTTTTTATTTTATCACTTGAATGATATTTTTAATATCACATTTCAAAACCAGGCGGATAGACAATGAAACATAGCAAAACATAGACAATGGAATATGTCAAAAATGGTCGATGAGATATATCAAAACATGGTCTATCTTGTCATACTTTGAATGACAAAATTATTTTATGATGTGACTCTGTACCTATGTATCTTGTCATACTTTGAATGACAAAATTATTTTATTCATTAATATTACTTTTACTGTTAACCAACTTTTTTTGTGATATACATTTTACGTGACTCTGTACTTATGTATCACGTCATACTTTGAACCACACTATTATTTTATTTATTATTATTACTTTAACTGCTAAGTCAGTGTTTGTTATATCTATTTTGCGTGACTGTATTTATGCATCCCGATATACTTTGAACGACAAAATTATTTCATGTCTACCTGTGCGAATTTCAAACGCGCAATTTTACACCAGTACCCATACCCTCCTTCCTTGATGGGTGCATTTTACATAGACAAATATAATCGTATAATATAATCAAAATGAGGATGTTAATTTGATGTATGCCTTTTTGTGCTTCTTCGTTACATTTGTTGTTTTTATAGTGATTAAGATGATAACACAATGTTTACTGCTGTACCCCTATTTTTGACATTTTTACCTATTATGTCTGTTTGTTGAGTTCACGCATCGGTGACTATATAATGGAATTTGATGCGACTGTCATACAAGTGAGAGGTTTAGCTAGCTATAAAACCAGGTTCAATCCACCATTTTCTACATTTGAAAATGCCTGTACCAAGTCAGGAATATGACAGTTCTTGTCCATTCGTTTTTGATGCGTTTTGTTATTTGATTTTGCCATGTGATTATGGACTTTCCGAATTGATTTTCCTCTGAGTTCAGTATTTTTGTGATTTTACTTTTTCAGACATATCAAAACATGGTCTATCAGACACTTTAAAACACAGACAACGAGGCTCAGCAAAACACAAACAATGTCAAATCCATACCGTCAGGAGGAAACCTGCAATCATGGATTTGATAGCTCAGCTAAGGTTTTCTTTAACATAGCTGTTCCCAATCAAGAGCAAACATACCTTGTAAACTTTTCCAGAGATCAACGCTTGTTTTATTTTCTAACAATACTACATCAAAGTCCAGCAATTCAAACAATTCTCTCATCTTTTTAATATCTTCACCAGCAAATGGACGCTTTGATTGATTATGAAATGAAGAATTGATGATGAAAATGGCAACACCTCTTTTTGGATGATTAAAGTCATAAATGTCATTGAACAAATCATTTTTTACACTTGGCAATTGTTGCCTCTTTGCTTGGTCTGTTTGAGATTGTGATAGTCGAGTAGTCTTCTTAAACCTACATAAATGTATAGATTAAATAAAAATATCATGATGTATAGATTTCGGGAGGAAAATAAAATACTTGTCATTCTAAATTTATCAAATACTTATTACTAATATAAAAGTTATTTACATTGTATCCACATATCATATCATCTAATAAAATGGACATATATGTGTTAAAATGCGCATTTATTTATTTATTTATTCAAAACTGTAGTATTTAGTTGCTGCCTTCATGCACTTCATTTGGACTCTGGTGGGAAGTTGTTTCTTTGGCAATTATACCGCATCTAGCTCCTTGTTGTTTGATAAATTCTGTCTTTGATAAGCATCAATTTTACTCGATTCTTTAAATTAGAGCAATTGTGTCCAATAAAAAAGAATACTTTTCACAATAAGACAGGGTAGGGATATGATCTACAATCTTTCTCTGCGTTTAATAATATACGGTGTATTAATCTCTGTGCGAACCTTGATGACAATACCTAAATGCAGTATTTTAGCACGTGGTTGTCCAGGTAAATTCTCGTTTCCCGATTGCCTCCAACAACAGTTCCCTATGGCAAGCCGTTTTACTATTTATTCGAATTTCAAGATATCTCCTATAATATATAAGATATCTCCTATAATATGTAAGATATCTCCTATAATATATAAGATATCTTATATAATTTCATTTTTATGAGATATCTTATATATTACATGAGATATCATATATATAATATAAGATATCTTTAATGTTATATAAGATATCTCCTAAAATTTATAAGATATATAATATACTTTATAAGATATCTTCTAAAGTTTATAAGATATCTTATAAAGTATATGAGATATCTTATAAACATTTTTTATATAAGATATCTTATATAATTTATAAGATATCTTATATAGTTTATAAGATATCTTATATAGTTTATAAGATATCTTATATAGTTTATAAGATATCTCATGTAGTTTATAAGATATCTTATATAGTTTATGAGATATCTTATAAAGACAATTATATAAGATATCTGATAAATTATATGAGATAACTTATCAACTAATATCTTATAAACTATATAAGATATCTTATAAAGTTTATGAGATATCTTGAAGTAAGAATAAATAGCAAAACGGCTTGCCATAGTTCCCGTATGTGTGGTTTCTGTTTTTAATTGAACAATTATTGGACACTAATATGGTAGTATTGGAATTTCCGAAAATAACTATAAAGTAAAAACCCACTGCATTTGTATGCACCTGTCATAAGTCAGGAGGCTGTTGGTGTTCAGTGGTTGTCGTTTGTTGGTGTGGTTCGTATGTGTTTCTAGTTTATTTTTTAATATAGATTAGACCGTTGGTTTTCCTCTTTAAATTGTTTTATATAATAATTTTCGGGCCCTTTATAGCTTGATGTTCGATGTGATCCAACTGAAGACTCTGTGTTGAAGGCCATACTTTGACCTATTGTTAACTTTTTATACATTGTGATTTGGATTGAGAGTTGTCTCATTGGCACTCATACCACACCTTCTTATTTATATGGTTATACCTATCTATCAGTTGCATTATCTTTTTCTTCGCGCTATCAGGTGTTGATTCTGAAAAGAAAGAATGGACCTTCTAGTAAAATATGAATCTTATAGTTAATTCAGAATTTTTAATGTTTTTTTATAGGTTTAAAATGTAAAGGTGGAGACAACTATTCGAAAGTTTTGGCCATCAGTTGGAGTGATTAGCGTCCTTCACAACAACGTAATACTATAAGTCGGAGTTTTTAGCCTTCATTTTATGGTTCGGACCCTTTACTTGACAAATGACCACGGGTCTGTCCCTCCGTGATCAAAGTCGTAATCCCATCTTCTTTACTAGATTGTGACATCACCGACATATCACCGAGTATATATTATAAATGAGAACATGACGGATGTCTGTTGTGGAGTCACTCCGAAGCACCTACGTTTTAAGTTTGGTTCGTGTTGTTGTATTGGCATTCTTTATAGTGTTTTGTAGATTGTTTACGTCGGTTTTCTTTAAAATCATGGTGTTTCCTTTTTCTATTCGACTAAAGTATGCCAAATAGCCCCCCTCACAATACCTTCTCTCTATCTTTAATTTCAACACATGCTTCTTAATGTACCCGTCCCGTTCCAAGAACCTGTGGTTTAGTAGTTGTCATTACTTGAGGTCTGTATTTTTGTTTTATGTTATGAGCTCAAATTAGGCCGTAAGTTCTTACTTTTGAATTCTTAATGTATGCCGTACTGTGACATGTAGACTTGTACACGTTTATCCTTTGTTTATTAAGCAGTTGTGTCATCTCTTATCTCTATGATACTAAATAGAACAATCCTTGTAAACGATCAGTGCTTTTAGATTTGAACGGTTTTTTTTATCGAACGAAGTTAGTATTTGAACACATGATCACCGTGTGAAACTTTAATAAACAAACTTATTGGAGATTTAAATTTTACATTCATGGATTAAATTATTAAAGATATTTAAAATCATAACTAGGTCACATTTCAATTGACAATTTCTAAACGAAAAAATCCTACCATTGTTTTTACTCCCAGATTCCGAGGTCTCCATCTTTCGTCGTCTATTCAGACCTGTTTTGGGGAATTTCCTGGTTATTTGTCGGTTTTGAGTCACACGTCATGCAATTTTAAATAATTTTAAAGTTCTTAAAATTAGAAGGTAGATAAACTTTAACTCTACACAACAATGTTTAATCAAAGGAATCAATAATGCGTGGTATACGCAAACAATAACTGTGCTCGTGACAGGCTAACTAGGAACATTTATTATCAGTTTGTAATCTGCCATAGAGATATTTAATATTAAAAATGGAATACGTATTTCAAATTTATTTTTACATATACATTGGAGAAAATTAACGGTACTAGTAGCGAATGTATCCACCAAGTTAAAAACATTCAACATTCATTGAAATATTAAGGCTATAATATATTTTCAATTACATCGTTTCTATAAAATGTGATGCTCAAGTCGGCCATAATCCGCTTGATCATATTTCTAATATATCTGCCTTACATCTAGTTATAAGCGCATTTACCATTTATACAATAGCACATATCAAGAAAAGATAAGATGTAAAAAAATTCTCAAACATGTAACACAAAAAAACATGGATCGGAGATAGTCATTCATGAGGGAAGCAGGAAGCTAAACAATTGATTCATTGATAAAGGGGTGCTTAACGATCAATAGGTAATGTGACAAGATGTCATATTAATATAACCTGCTTTGTTATAGAGCCAACGCACTAAATCACAATATGACATACAGGTCACAACAATTCACCATTATCGAACACTTTATTTACAAATCCCGAGATAACCCTCTTTAATTATGTCAGTGTTTTGTCTGAAGGAATTAGAGAAATCTTAAATTCTTACAATTACAAGAAAAACGTTAAGAATTTTTTTTAAAACAGAGCATTGTGGGCAAAGGACAACACATGTTCTTTTAGAAAGGTACAAACAAGCACAAAACAAATTGAAAGATCTAAAAACAAATAATTAAATGTTAAAAAGAAAAAGATAAGAATATGACAACCAAATATTTTGGCCTAAAAGGTCATTGTCAAGGTTTAATTATTTTGTTTTTCAGAGTTTTTGTGTTTTTTATTCATAAGTCCATTTTTATATTTTAGAAAGAAAAGAAATGAAGGTTGTACGTCAATGAGAAATCAACACAACGACACAAATAAACCAAAACAGTTACAGTGAATTTACAAAAGTGTCCTTTGGTCTGTGTGGATAGTTGACTCATTTGCAATCATACCACATCTTATTTTATATAGATATAGCTAGTCTTCAATAACAGACAGAATTTATGTCCATACAGTATGTCAAATTCTTCAAAGTTTAAAAAATGTGAATTTTCCTTTAACAGTTCATCGCGTCACATGGTTATGGATACAAATCTGCATAGTCATTTTAAGTTATCTCGCTTTACATATTATATTAAACGCTCATTCGTTTCATATTTATGATCTACCATTATTTGTTTTGTAAACTGTTGGCATCATACTTCCGTCTAGTAGTAAACACGTTTCATATTTATGATCTATCGTTGGGTAAATACTAGTGTTTGTAAACCGTTGGCCTCATACTTCCGTCTAGTAGTAAGCACGTTTCATATTTATGATCTACCATCGGAAAGATACTGTCCGTTGTAGACTGTTGGCCGGGTAAGACCTCCCAGTAGTAAACACGTTTCATATTTATCACCTATCGTTGGGTAAATACTAGTGTTGTAAACTGTTGGGCTCATACTTCCGTCTAGTAGCAAACACGTTTCGTATTTATGATATTATACGATTGTATGTAGACTGTTGGCCGAGAAAGACCTTCCAGTAGTTAACACGTTTCATATTTTAGATCTACAATTGGATAGATACTATTGATTGTGGAATGTTGGCATCGTACGTGTACGTGACAGGAATACAATAGAAACAAACGGAAAAAAAACTGAGCACAGAGAAATGCATAAATAAATAATATAAGAGTACATTGGTAAAATGTAAACCACAGTATCAGAGGCGGATTTAAGGGGGGCAGGGGGCCCGCCCCCCCCCTTTTTGGAAAAAAAATGGTTGCTTATATAGGGAATCATTGAAGCGTGACTGGAGCGGGCCCCCTCTTAGGTTAGTCAGTGGGCCCTTACTTATGTAAATTTCTGGATCCGCCAGTATAACAACGAACATCTTTCATTGACAACAACACAGAACTCCACAAACAGTGACGTAATTTGTGACGTATATATATAGTCTTGAAATTCATAGAAAAATAAAAAAATACTCTCACAATACTAGTTCATACACGTTTCATAGATTGTGGACTATTGGCCTCGTACGTCATTCTAGTAGTAAACAGATTCTATGTTAATGCTTTTTTAGCTCACCTGGCCGAAAGGCCAAGTGAGCTTTTCTCATCACTTGGCGTCCGGCGTCTGTCGTCCGTCGTCGTCGTCCTGCGTTAACTTTTACAAAAATCTTCTCCTCTGAAACTACTGGGCCAAATTTAACCAAACTTAGCCACAATCATTATTGGGGTATCTAGTTTAAAAATGTGTCCGGTGACCCGGCCTACCAACCAAGATGGCCGCCATGGCTAAAAATAGAACATAGGGGTAAAATGCAGTTTTTGGCTTATAACTCAAAAACCAAAGCATTTAGAGCAAATCTGACATGAGTAAAATTGTTTATCAGGTCACGATCTATCTGCCCTGAAATTTTCAGATGAATCGGACAACCCGTTGTTGGGTTGCTGCCCCTAAATTGGTAATTTTAAGGTAATTTTACTGTTTTAGGTTATTATCTTGAATATTATTATAGATAGATATAAACTTTAAACAGCAATAATGTACAGCAAAGTAAGATCTACAAATAAGTCAACATGACCAAAATGGTCAGTTGACCTCTTTATGAGTTATTGCCCTTTATAGTCAATTTTTAACCAGTTTTCGTAAATCTCAGTAATCTTTTACAAAAATCTTCTCCTCTGAAACTACTGGGCCAAATTAATCCAAACTTGGCCACAATCATCCTTGGGGTATTTAGTTTACTAAATGTGTCCGGTGACCCGGCCATCCAACCAAGATGGCCGCCATGGCTAAAAATAGAACATAGGGGTAAAATGCAGTTTTTGGCTTATAACTCAAAAACCAAAGCATTTAGAGCAAATCTGACATAAGTAAAATTGTTCATCAGGTCAAGATCTATCTGCCCTGAAATTTTCAGATG
This sequence comes from Mytilus galloprovincialis, assembly GCF_965363235.1. NCBI lineage: Eukaryota > Metazoa > Mollusca > Bivalvia > Mytilida > Mytilidae > Mytilus > Mytilus galloprovincialis. Next base: position 90,299,485 of record NC_134840.1, read on the forward strand.
AATCGGACAACCCGTTGTTGGGTTGCTGCCCCTAAATTGGTAATTTTAAGGTAATTTTACTGTTTTAGGTTATTATCTTGAATATTATTATAGATAGATATAAACTTTAAACAGCAATAATGTACAGCAAAGTAAGATCTACAAATAAGTCAACATGACCAAAATGGTCAGTTGACCTCTTTATGAGTTATTGCCCTTTATAGTCAATTTTTAACCAGTTTTCGTAAATCTCAGTAATCTTTTACAAAAATCTTCTCCTCTGAAACTACTGGGCCAAATTAATCCAAACTTGGCCACAATCATCCTTGGGGTATTTAGTTTACTAAATGTGTCCGGTGACCCGGCCATCCAACCAAGATGGCCGCCATGGCTAAAAATAGAACATAGATTCAAATGCAGTTTTTGGCTTATAACTCAAAAACAAAAGCATTTAGAGCAAATCTGACATAAGTAAAATTGTTCATCAGGTCAAGATCTATTTGCCCTGAAATTTTCAGATGAAACGGACAACCCGTTGTTGGGTTGCTGCCCCTAAATTGGAAATTTTAAGGAAATTTTAATGTTTTTGGCTATTATCTTGAATATTATAAATCTCGGTCTGTTTCTGAAATAAGTGCTAACATACTTTTGATTTTTTTAACCCTGTACACCACCATTCCACATATATATTTTTTTTAAATACTTTGAACGACAAAATTATTTCATATTTCTTCCAATGTGACTTTTATATTTATGACATCAAACAAGCGAAGCAATGCATGTGGTTTTTAAATTTGATAGATGCTTTTTGTGTTTTTTTGTTAAATATTTGTTTGTTTTGAAATTGTGACACAGTGATGACTGCTGTAACCATATTTTGACTATTTATAACCTATTATGTCTGTTTTGTTCACGCATTGTAAATATAATGGAATTAGATGTGACTGCTGGTGGACGTTTCGTCCCCGAGGGTATCACCAGCCCAGTAGTCAACACTTCGGTGTTGACATAAATATCAATAATGTGGTCATTTTTATAAATTTCCTGTTTACAAAAGTTTGAATTTTTCGAAAAACTAAGGATTTTCTTATCCCAGGCATAGATTACCTTAGCCGTATTTGGCACAACTTTTTGGAATTTTGGATCCTCAATGCTCTTCAACTTTGTACTTGTTTGGCTTTATATATATTTTGATATGAGCGTCACTGATGAGTCTTATGTAGACGAAACGCGCGTCTGGCGTACTAAATTATAATCCTGGTACATCTGATAACTATAATCATACAAGTGAGAGGTTTAGCGCTATAAAACCAGGTTAAATCAACCATTTTCTACATTTGAAAATGCCTGTACCAAGTGAGAATATGACAGTTGTTGTCCATTCGTTTGATGTGTTTTATCATTTGATTAGGGACTTTCCGTTTTGAATTTTCCTTGGAGTTTAGTTTTTTGTAATTTTACCCTTTTCTATGTTAAACTAGCATTGTAATAAATAGTTTTTCGTTTGTACGTTTTTACATTTTCGTATACAAAAAATTGCACTCGTTGTAATTTTTAAACTCATTTCGATATTTCAAATCGACTTCCAGTATTGACAACTTGAGTAAAGGGATAATAGATATAAATAGCAACTCAACAACACGACCCTAGCAGATTCTAGAATTAAACATACAAATCTAAATGATAGAAAACCACACGACAGGCTAATAATCGCCCTATTGAATGAATACAATAGAAACTGCTAATGATTAACCACAATCCCACACAGACCAAATTTAATGGACCATACGGCAACCGCGCTGAACGTAGCAACAACAGGGATATGTTTTGCTTTCACATACACGCACGTCGGTACGTGATGTGGGGGATAATCTACGCAACCACGAATACGAATTTTTGCCGAAAACGGATTTCTTTCTAGTGAGAAAACTATTGGAATCTTCTACACTATTAAGAATATAAAGAAGAAACCTGTATCGAAAGTCATATTATATGAACTTGCTTGACCCATGATATAATACCATACGATTTTTTTGACAAGATCGTCAGATGTTCCAAAAAACAAGAAATCGATAGTCCTCGCACACTTGTTACATCATATGAGATAGGATTACGAAAAATAGTGTTTACTTAACACTCAAGAAGTTGTGCCAAATAGCTTCTGGATTTAAGAAATTACTCTTGAGCAAGAATTATGGGTGAATGTGTATTCTCGGGGATCCAATGATCAACAAAATCTTTAAAACTCTGAAGCATTAAAAGTTAAAATTTGAATAACATATCACGTTAGAGATACGAATTTTACCAGTGGTGTCGTAGTTTTCATGCTCGCCATAGGTGCATGACCTTCAAGGAATAAAAAAAATAAGAAAGTCCTGAAACTGCTTTTACTCCATGTGAGATATGGCACCCGAAAATTTGATATATATCCGATGAGACCAGAATTATTGGAGAATTGTTCAAGTTCTCAAGTATCTAGCGAAATATTATAAGGTAATTTTGGTGATACCCGAGTCAAACTAGCCACAATCTCTGAAACATGTTCAAAACAATCGTGGTGAGGTCATGGCGAAATCAGGTCGTAGTAGAAGCGTAGCGAGAGTGCAGTAAGGTTGTGGTTAGATCGCAAGGTCTCTGTGCCTTTGTAGCGAGAGCGAAGCGAAAGCACGATTCTAGTCGTAGAGATTGCGCTACGATTTCACAGCGACGTTACTACGACCTCACCAAGATCGTAATTATCGTAGTGAGGTCGCAGAATAAGCGTGGTGAGAACGTTGTATAACCGTAGCGGGATCGTAAATTATTGGAATCTTCTACACTAATAAGGATATAAAGTAGACACCTTGGGCCTGGTTTTCGAAAGTATCTTATGACTAAGACATGTCTTATGATGGTCTTAGGACATGTTATAGTCGTAAGATATGTTTTCGAAAGTGTCCCCAGTTACGATTTGTCATAACTTTTGTCGTAAACTTAGTATGAAATTCAAAACAGTGTAGCTGTGGCCATTGATTGACACATTAAAATCATTCATTGACTGGGACAATTTAGGTGAACGTTTGTATGTAACGACCAATGCTCACTATGTACTTTTAAAGACACTTAAACTATGGGGTCACCAAAGGTTTTCAACACCTAAATAAAGTAATTCGAAAAATTAATCAGAAATAACACGATATTTTGATTTATATCAATTATATAAATCAAAACACAAAAGTTATTCCTGATTAATTTTTCGAATTATTTTATAATTAAAGGCGTTAAGAAACCTTTGTTGACCCCACAGTTTAAATGTCTATCGTAGGTACGTCATGAACAGTGGTTGTTACAGACAAACGTTCACGTAAATTGTCCCAGTCAATGGATGATTTTGATGGGTCAATCAATGGCCACAGCTACACTGTTTTGAATTTCATACTAAGACCCCTCGCGACATGACTTATGATGGTCATATGATTGTCAACTAAAATTTTAATTACTTTTCATGTATAATTTCATGTTCATTGCAATAAAAATATTAGTTGTGGTTCTCAGTTAGCTAAATAGTAAAGGTTTTTTTTTCTCAACTACGTTAATTAAAATTTGAATCTCCTGCGACATACAATTTGGATTTTTTTTTTCTAACTCATGGTTTTGTATAATAAATATACATATTATTTCGTTCCTAGTATATTTAAAATAGTACTGTATTAACGTATGTGCACTGTCATTTCGTTAAGCGGGTATTCGATGTACCGAATCTAAAAATTATTCACAGTTAAATAACAATGCATGTATGATAATACACGACAGCGAAGTTCAAGATTTATTATATATTACAAACTAAATTTAAACAAATTATCAAATCATGTTTCAATTCCTTTTTGTATAAAATTTCATGTTCATTATAATGAAATAAATAAAATATTCGTAAATATTAAGAATGGTAATAGAATGAAATTCAAAACAGTGTGGCTGTGGCCATTGATTGACAAATTAAATTCATCCATTGACTGGGACAATTTAGGTGAACGTTTGTATGTAACGACCACTGCTCACTATGTACTTTTTAAAGACCCTTAAACTATGGGGTCACCAAAGGTTCTCAACACCTTAATAAAGTAATTCGAAAAATTAATCAGAAATAACACGATGTTTTGATTTATATCAATTATATAAATCAAAAACATAAAGGTTATTTCTGATTAATTTTTCGAGTTATTTTATAATTAAAGGCGTTAAGAAACCTTTGGTGACCCCACAGTTTAAATGTCTATCGTATGTACGTCGTGAACAGTGTTCGTTACAGACAAACGTTCACGTAAATTGTCCCAGTCAATGGATTAATTTAATGTGTCAATCAATGGCCACAGCCACACTGTTTTGAATTTCATTCTAATTAATATGTTCATACTTTTCATTTTCATTTTCATTTTTTAATCATTACTTAAAATAATAGAACATGATGTTCACTTATGACAGACATAAGAGCATCATAGCTGTGACTCTCTTACGACAGCTTTGATTTACATCCTATGACATATCATAAAATATGTCCTAAGATATATCTTATGACATATCTTATGATACTTTCGAAAACCAGGCCCCTGTATCGAAAGTCACATTATATGAACTTGCTTGACCCCTTGAGACAAGATCTTCAGATGTTCCAAAAAACAAGAAATCGATAGTCTTTCAGTATATTGAACATTGCCAGAAAGCGAGAGGTTTTGCTCTAGCCACTAAATCAGGTTCAACTCAATAGTGTTTCTTTAAATGTCCTTTACCAAGTCAGAAAATAGGCAGTTGTCACCTAAATGTTCGTTTCTAAATATGTTGTATTGTCGTTTTTTTTGTTACACTTCAATATATCTGTCGTTTCGTTGTATTCCTCTTATAGTTGAAGTGTTTCCCTTGGGTTTTGCTTGTGACTCGGGTGTGTTTGCATTTAAACGATTTTTGACATTTGAACAGCGGTATACTTCTCTTGTATAGAGAATGTTTGCTTTTATGGACACTACCAGGAGTTGGTTGACCGTTATGGAATATCACAGATGAAGACAAATATCTTCCAATTGTCATTACCACTATTCCTCGATTTTGACATAATCGAATTTGTACTTGCATAAGCAACACGATGAGTAGGAACAGTCTTTAGTTTTCTATATTGTGTTTTGTAGACTGCATTGAACTATGCCTTAAATCAAAAGAGTTAAAAAGCCAAATAAAGCAAGAAGCAGAAGTACAGAACTAAAAGTTCAGAACAGTTTTGCTAATAACAACTTTTATAGTGATGTATTCCTGTAGTAGAAAATCCAAAATCATGTTGCTTCATTATCCTATTTTTAAACAAGCGTTCACTATTTTTGAATTTCATGGTCCTTGCAATAAACACTAGAAAGTATAGACTATCCTTTCGCGTGGTTTTATATATGTTACGGTATTATTTTCTTGTTATCCCTCTTTTGAAGCTAAAAAGTAACTGAAATTGACAAAACAGTTGAAGGCAGTGACTATAATAATCTGTTCGAAACGAAGTTGTAAATGTTGAAAAGAAGTCTTATTGTTAAAAAAGATGAACTGAAATAGCCTGCGCATTATTGACACAAAATAAGAAGGATAAAAATTCTGAATTGCACAGTCGAAATGTTGTTTTTAAATTATGCATATCTTTAATAATGAAACATGTAGTATTCTAATTAGCATTTAGAAGGATGAGTTGAAGCATGTAAGATAAAATGTCAATCCTATCATCCTTTTTTTATCTTCATTTTTCTTCAAATCACAAATCACACGTATGAAAGTATTCCAATCATTCCGTTCTTTAAATACTATGGTGGCCGGATGCGGCCATTTCCCCTTTTCGTGTTGTCGCGTTTTCTCCTCTCACTTTTCCAACGCGAAATCGGGAAATCGAGAAATCGAGAAAGCAAAATCGAGAAATTGAGAAATCGGGAAATCGGGAAATCGAGCAATCGAGAATTAGGGAAATCGGGAAATCGGGAAATCGAGAAAGCAAAAAAGCGAAATCGAGAAATTCATTTCACGTTTTCGCGTTTTTGCTTTCTCGATTTCTCGATTTCGCTATTTCTCGATTTCCCCTTTTCCCGATTTCTCAATTTCTCGATTTCGCTTTCTCGATTTCTCGATTTCCCGATTTCCCGATTTCGTGTTTGTAAAGTGAAGGAAGAAAACACGAAAACGCGAAAACGCGAAATGGCCGCATCTGGCCACCATAAAATACAGTGGAGGCGATATGTTAATGTTTTTAACCACCAAATATCCTAGTTTTTTTTCTGTTATAATAAACTCGCTAGATACATTGAGAAATGTGCGCTCTTGTTTCTATATATGAATGATAATAATGATACCGCAAAAGTCGAAACGAATATAATTATTTATGAATGTTCATATTTTAATGGGTATTCGTCTCGTTTGTCCTAAATTTATGAGCGTAAATTATGTCACCATAAATCAAATGATAAAGACGATTTATGTTTTGTATTATTTTATTGTGTCAAGAACATTAACATTTGATTCCTGGCTTTCACTATTGTCATAAGACTATTTCTGAAAAGAGAAAATAAAGAAAATGAATAAAATTTCATCGTTTGTTTACATTTAAGACAGTAAAATTTTGCTGAGTCACAACGTTGTACACACATGAACATGTAAGGAATGTCAGTAAATTGCACTTTAAAAAATCACTACTCTATTCGAGTCAGGTGTCATTTCAACTAGCACGTTAAAACCAAGCTCAGTGTGTCAGTCTAGTATAAAGTATTTTATATCATCTCAACATGTTCTCGTTCTACTTAATAAGTAGTTCCTGCTTATATTTAATGAGTATTTCTGTCTGAAATTCTAATTTAAAAAACATATTCCATGTGATTGAAACAAATGTCAACTGAAAAAGTGACAAACATTAAGGGAAACAGCGGCATGAAGAACACTTTCGTTTAATGATTCGACCAGCATAAAATCAGTCTGGTGTAGGTTATGGGTAATTAATACGAAACTGTTTCGATTTGAACGCCATGGATTAGTCTCATGAAGACTGATGTATCGTATTAAAAATGGCATACCGAATTACCCACCATTTACTTCCATCAACCCCGATTTTTTTTGTGTGTGTTATTTTTTGTCGATGCATTGACATATATCCAACATATCCTTTTATTCATCGTGTTTTCTCGAAGTCAGAATGTCTTTAATAACCCATTGACCTGATTGTGTTTTATCAAGTGGAGCAATATAATACGGACATACAACTTCATTATTTAAACTGAGGAAATAATGAATTTCAGATTTGAAAGGTTTTGTGAAATAATGCACATTTTTATGACAAAGAATTTTATACTTATAAATTGTATCACCTTTTGTATCCTCTAGAACAGTTTAATGTACACAGGAAAATAATTTGCAGCAATCATCGATGGCATTGCACACACAATAGAAATAATACTGTATGAGTTGCGGTTAACTGATTTTGTATTTGCATTTTAATGATGAATATGAAGGACTATACTTTTTACATTATATGTTAATAGATTTTATATACCCGATGACACCAAGTTTTATTAATTTTGTCTATTCCAATGAAATTTGATAGAAGTGTAAGGTTTCTTACTTCAATGAGATGAAACTATCGCATACTCTCTTTGTATCGTAATGAAAAATAATAAAATGTTACAAATGAAAAATACAAACGAGAATTGAAAATAAAAAAAAAATGGACAATTTTTATTCTTTTATGATGATAACTTACAATTCATCACGTCCCACATGTAACTTAGGGTAAGAAGTTAATTGAGAATGGAAATGGGGAATGTGTCAAAGAGACAACAACAAAGTGTACATATAGTTGCTCAGATATACGTTTCTTGTTAAAAGTTGTTTCATAAGCAAGCATGCCATTTAGGAGATAACAGTATTGTATTTTAAGCTCCGACGGCATCAATTGGGGATTTGATGGTCGCAAATTAAGTTTACTGGCGACCGTCGGAGCTTAAAATACAATATTGTTATCTCCATTCTAATGAAACTGACAGAAAACAACGTTAAAACATGTATTTAAAATCTGTCATGTGCCGTCTGCGCTTGCGCGTACGTCCCATAGCATCAAATGCATAAAAACTGGGGTACCACAAGGTTCTATCCTGGGCCCTCTGTTATTTATTTTATATATCAATGATTTACCACTTAATATAGAACATTCATTAATAGATTTATATGCAGATGATTCTACATTACATTGTAAAGGTAATAATTTAATTCAGTTAACTTCTAACCTTCAAAATGATATTCATGTAATTGAAAACTGGTGTTCGCAAAATTGTATGAAATTAAATGCCAAAAAGTGTAAATCAATGATTATTGGTTCAAAACAAAGGCTTTGTTCAACTGGAAACAGTTTAGATATCAATATTTCAAATGAACAAATAGAAAATGTAGATTGTGAAAAACTTCTTGGTTTATATATTGACAAAAACCTAAGTTGGAATCAGCAGATAGATAAAATGTCATGTACTATATCAAACAGAATCAATTTATTACAAAAGATAAGAAAATATTTACCTATGCATATACGTATTATCTATTTTAATGCTTATATTCTGCCATTATTTGATTATTGTTGCAATATATGGGGAAGCTGTTGTGAAAGTGGAATAAATAAACTAAATAAGTTATTAAAGAAATCTGCTAGGGTTATAGTAGAAGCTCACATAATGACATCATCCAGTTTATTGTTTAATAGTTTACACTGGTTAAATATGGAAAAACGCATTCAATACATATTCAGGTTCTCAAATATGGAACAGTTTACCAAATGAAATAAAAATGAGTAATACACTTGTATCTTTTAAAACAAAATGTTACAAATTTTTCATCAATTGTGCAAATTAATATGCTTTTTCATTATTATTTAAATACAATTGTATATTGTGTATAATATAACTTTATAATACTCTATGTACTTATAAATATGTTATTATTATTTTGAGGACTCTCAGGAAGATTAGTTTTAACTAATGTGATCATCCTCTTGAAATAAAGATTATTTATTTATTTTATTTATTTATCAATTGTCAATTGATGCCATGTAAGAAAGTGACGTTATCCAATCAAAATGAACGTTACAAACGTTGTTGCATTAGAATTCTCCGTATCTTATATCCATTACATGTCTGCCAAACGACCAGAAATGCTGAAGCCTACATGTTGACAAGGAATATTTTTCTATTTATGTTATTGACTGTGATTTAGATAAGGTTGTTGTTTGTCTCTTTTGGATTATTCAAGTTTGACTAGCTGTAGTGTAAAGCTGGTGCTGCTGTATCTATCTTTGTTATTGTGTATGTACGATGGCCTGCAGATGCTGATATTTTATGTTTGGTTCTTATCAATCGTCTTAGTAGACAGTTGTCCTTTTGGCAATTATACCACATATGTCTCGTGGAGGTTTTGCAGAATTTTTGTAGTTCCAAACGTGTATTTAAACAACCAATAACAAAAACTAACAATAAACTAAGTATGGTGATCTGAAAAAAAAAGCTAACAAAAAGTTTCGTTGATCCTATTAGTTTCGATTTGTCACACAAGACCTATTTTTTTTCTTAAGTAAAATAATGTAGATAAAAACACGATAAAAATACCAAATCTTTTGAACTAATCGACCTTGCATATTTGTTCATACTTTAGTATGAAAATAAAAAAATCCAAGGTTAAGACGCTGACAAGCAAAAATGCAGATCATTCTAGACTAATATTTAAATCATTTTCATGGTCCCAGTTGTGTTTTTTTTTTTCAATATTGGAAGATCGTATTATAAGATAAACTAATTCATATTAATTACCTTTTGAATAAGAAACTTGATTACTGTAAAAGTGAGATCAAATAATGAAATCATTTGACCTGCAGTTCTGTGGATGAATGCTGGGTGTTAAGATGTCAAACTAGTAGTGAAACTTGACTAATATAAGGAGGCCACCCATAACCAAAAATCTAACCTAAATAACTCTTTTAAATCGAACAAATTCCCCTTGATATTGTAATGAACAATCTGGGACACAACTCAATGATTTGAACAACATCAATATTTCTATAAGCATTTTAAAACAGTAAAAATGTCAGCCACAACATTCTATAATACTTCAATATTAATAGCATGTGTTCTCTTCTTTTTCTCAAGACCGCCATAATCTTCTTTTGTAAAGTAACCTTATTGTTTAAACCACTGATATAGTTTAATAATATTTGGAAATTATATCTATGCTCTAAAACCATTTCAGAAGGACGAAGACGATATACTTGTTACATTACTTGGTGGAGAAAATAATTGTGAACAACTGAACTAGGATGTGGGTAAACTGTTGATGCTGTGCTTAGTGATCAATATGTAAAAAGTTACTTAAAAAGTCCTAATTATGATTTTAATTACTAAATAGGCAATGGTGTTTGTATTTATCATATATCAGACATTATAATCCTTCTCTGTCTTGTATAAATCATGTTTATTTCCATTTGTATGTATCAACTATATGCCAATTAGGTGCCAATTTTCATGTTTTTTTTTAAATCTTTATTAAGGTGCCAATTTTCATGTATTTGAAGAAATAAAACCTTTCATTCAACCAATCAATCGTTCTGCATCATATATTTAAGGTAGTATAGGCCTGACTCAAATACTTACACACACAGGTACCTTGTGTTAATTCGCTCCATCAATGTTTTGCGGGAGCGTTACCTTTAGCGGAATTTACAGCACTGCTTCGGCAACAAAACAGCACTGAGTCCGGCGACCTATTTACAGACATCTCGGCCAACTAGGTTATATCTTTTTCTGTATAACATTGAACATTTTGTTGGCTTATTTTATAATACAATTATCTCTATTTCTTTTCTTAACCATTCTATATAGTATAGAGAGACATCGATTTAAAAATTGAACTTATACCTGATTCAATTACAAACAACACAATTAACCAATTTTGCTGAGTGGTCTAGGTCGCTGGACATCAAAACTTGTTAAAACTAGTATATGAAAAATCTAGTAAAAAAAACTTGATGATTTTTTAGAAATATGAAGCAGTTAATTTGCAATCATTTTTAGACATCGCGTCTGTAGTATCGAATACAATGTGACAAAATGAGCCCCTTTTTGGTACACGATCGAGTTTCGGGTGTTCAACGTCATCACTATACTATTGTGAGACAAACCAAACATTAAATAAGTAAGTATTAAATAACACGAATTTAAGACGGAATCTAAATTACGGATCAGCTGATTCAAAGATTTTTGTGATATTGTAGCCTTCATTAAATAATAATATTCCCTTGATAAAGTATTGACTAATATTGCAGAAATAAATTTGACCTCTTCACATGCTCTCGTACATTTTTAAAGATAGTTATAAGAGTTACAGTAACAATAAAAGAGGCTTTGAAGAACGAGCATTTTTATTACTTTTTAAGGAGATGCAACGTTGCATTACTGATGATCTTGGGTGATAATGAAAATTCATATCTTAATGGTGAAGCATAATTATTCGGGTAAAAACAAAAAAAGAAATACAAAAAACAAAATATTTTCTGTATCCATTAAGATGTTTAGGGGTTTAATGATTTTGTGATGTTTCAATTCAAGTTGGTATCATCCTATTCTAAAATCATACTACTATTGAAATGTCACTGAGCTACAGACGGTGCAAAGTTCTCATATTTTGTTAAGATTGTTTATTGAAAAAACACGTAACAGTGAACGAAATAAAACATTGCAATATGATACAAGAACATAGCTTTCATCAAATACTTTCATAAAATAAATAAAAAGAAATGTGTCATCCTATTCGTTGCTTGTAATGTATACCGAAATAAATACATTTATGGTAAGATCGATCACATTGCATGTTTTACATTAAATAATGTTTGACAATGAATAAATGATGCAAAGACTATCAAAGATATTCCATCAACACAGAAGCTTGAAAACTAAAAAAAAAACTAAAAAAAAATAATAGTCACTGACGCGGTTTCTGACTGTCTAAAACTTTATTTCCTACCTTTTGCACTACTTTTTCCCATGCTTATGTGTAAGACAGAATACACTCATTAAACGGAGATTATTTTCTGCTAATATGAGGTTTTAAGATTCAAATTACCTATGAAAAGTCATATTTTGTGGAAAGAACCACACTGTAGTTTTACAATAGGTACTAATTGAGCACTTTTTATGTATTGATATGAAGCAAATTTCAAACAAAACCCTCCAAAAGATATCTTTGATTAGTTTATTACCAAAAAAATAATAATCTTGCGAAGTTCTTTAATTTCATTTTCTTATATACGTATGATGTGCTGTGCAATCACCTCATATATCCTGATGAATTCGAGACAACAAGGAGGTTCCATGTCTCGATCTGTTCAATTTTACTGACATTGTTTGAGAATCTATGACAACCGTTTGAATTTCAACTTTCGTGTCGTCAACTCTCCGTTCATTAGTATTGTCCATTTGACTTCTATATATTTGCAGAACAAAATTCTTAAAAAATCATTTTAATAAATTCACGGTGGGTATGGTTGTCCTGCGAGAGAACGTACTGTGCTGGTGATTTGGTCCTGACGGGTGCTGGTGGGTCCTGATTCTGTGCTGGTGGGTTTGTTTACATTGTATCAGAACGGCAATAAAACGACTGTTTTGTTGCTTAATTTTTCTCTGATGTGTCATAAGTACCATGCAAAGTATATTACAACAATATTATATTGCAAAAGTCGTGCAAGTTCGTTAAACGGAATTGTCCTGACGCTGTGCTGGTGATAAGAAAAACGGTCCTGGTTCTGTGCTCCTATGTCCTGGTTCTGTGCTTTTATATTTTAGTTAAAAGTGGCATATATTCAAGAGCATTGATGCTGTACTGTTGTTGACTAATTAGCTGTTGTCTGCTTTCTTGAAATTGACATTGTTGTGAATCTGTTTACTGTTATTATGAGAGAAAAAATACCCCTATTTAAAAAAAAAAAAAAATGAAATTAACTGTAATCTTATTTATTGGCCTGTTAATGGAACCCTTCTTGCCCCCTTTAAAGATAAGAAAATATGTTTACGATTTTCGGGATTACGATCATTTTGCAAGATCACCAAAATACGTTGTAATTTATACAATACTTAATATAATGTAGATGATGTGGTATGTTTGTTGTCAATGGACAAATTTCCATAAGAAACCAAAGGAAGTATGTGTTAACAACCATAGGTCATCGTACGACCTTCAACAATAACCCATAAAAAAAAATGTGAAAGGTTTTGCATAAATATAGAACAAAGGACTTTCTGAGCGTTTGAATCATGTCTTTAGCAGCTTAAAACACATTTGTTTGTGAACAATTGAGTGTTGACTATAAGAATGACAATAGTATTGCGGGTTTGTTTGTTTGGTGTTTTTTTTGGGGGAGGGTGGGGGAGGGAGGGGGATAAGTTAGAGCGAGGTTACAGTGAAAGCTTGGAATAGTTTCCCGTAAAATTTTAAAGGTGGATTGTAAAAGAAAAATGTATCTTATATTAGCCTTGGTCACACCTTACCGGATAGCTCGAACGGACGCCTAACGGATAACTTTTTCTCAATCCGTTCATGTCCGTTGGACGTCCGTTCTTATCCGTTAGGCGTCCGTCCATATCCGTTGCATGTCCGTTAAGCGTCCGTTTTATCCGTTGACGTCCGTTCTGTCCAGTGGAAATTTTTGAGCATGTTCAAACTTTGAACGGAAGTCCAACGGATAAAATGTCCGTTGAACGTCCGTTAGGCATCCGTTTTGTACGGTACTCGTCCGTTTTGTATCCGTTACGTATCCGTTATGCATCAGTTGGAGATCCGGTAGACCAATTCACCAACGGATGTCTACCGGACGCCTAACGGATAAAACGGATGTAAAACGGATATTAACGGAAGGATGACGGATAAAACGGATGACTACCGGATGTAAAATGGACAAATGCCAATTGAAATTTCTCATGGTTTATTGCCTTTAATTTTTAGATGGTTTATTGCCTTTAATTTTCAGATTATTTTGTTCATCCGTTTTATCCGTTACGCTTCCATAGCGGTGTCTGTTTTATCCGGTACTCGTCCGTTGGATGTACGTTCGACGTCCATTCTGTCCGGTACGTATCCGTTTCACGTACGTTCAGTGTCCGTTGTGTGTCCGTTTGGCATTCGTTACATGTTCGTTAGTACACCAACGGACTCCCAACAGATACAAATTTTGTCAACGGATAACTTGTTTTTTATCCGTTAGGCGTCCGTTCGAGCTATCCGGTAAGGTGTGACCGAGGCTATAGCTATTAAGAATCACTTGTTGATAAAGAATTACGGGTGAGGAAGTGAACAATGTGTCCTACTTTTCTATATTTAAATATTTTTCATGAATAAAAATCAAATGTGCCTTGATTATAATTGAAAATGAGTAAATGGAAAAAATACCCAACTAAAATACACTTTTATTTTAATATTGGTAATATCACTAAGCTTTTAAGTTTTCTGTGTCAAACACACCATCTCTGCAGTTATGACTCCTTACTAAGATATTTCACTTCATTCATTTTTTTTCTGCATTTTTTTATATTGTGAATTCATAGAATTATTATATTAAAATGTAGCCTTAATTTATATTTAAAAAACATAAACACGCCTGGAAAGTAAAATGCGTACTCGGCTGTCTGTAATCGACCATTTTTAGACACCCCAGGCTCCTAAAAAACAAGCCGGGGTGGGGGTTCAAAGATGCAAATTAAGAACTTATATCAATATTTTATCTTTTCGTGTACGGTTTATGACAATGTCAGTTACGAAATGTGCATATATCAAGGGGAAACTTCTTGCAAAGCATTATTATTTATTATAGTTCATTATTGTATTTAGTAGAAAAAAGAGAATTTAGTGAAAATAAAATCACTATTTTTGTAGAAAATTCACTGACCTTTGTACAGAGATTTTTGTTATGTTTACCATGGGATCAACACAAGGGTTCATTACCGAGTAAACAAATCAAAATGTCTATCTACCTTGCACATTTCAGAAAATTCGGATCAGATAACGAAACTAGGTCCAGCAACATTTATAAGCAATTTAAGATTTTGACCCTCACAGTTTCCATTCACCACAAATATTCTCGTTACAACGAATCATTTTAAATACAAAAATACCAGTTGCAGCCTTTCGTTTATGTATTAATATATGTATACGGATGAAGTTATGAAAGGCAGTAGGGTCATCAGGGTGAGGATCGAGTCCATGTCATCTGAAATAAATGCTAAGCATAGATCTAGAAAGCGACAGATAATCATGACATTAACTTAAACTCTCTTCTTTTCGGCTTTTTTCTAACAAATTGACACATAAAATGAATTATATAGTATTGTGGAATTTTTAACTTATTTAAGATACTATATATTGTTATCTGATATTGGACGAAAGATGTTGCCCTTTTATGTTATTATGTAATACAAGTTAAGATCATTTGAAAACACATATTAAACAGCCAAATGGATACACAAGAGCTAAAATAGGAGTCATAGATCCTGTTGGCAACAATTATCTGCCCAATTTTATTGATTTTGTAACATTTGTTTCAAATATGACCAACTTCTTATCCAAAATCACCAGCACCGTATCAGGACCCACCAGCACAATGACAGGACCCACCAGCACAGTATCAGGACATGCATAAATTGAGAAAATGCTAAATTTTAAGAAATTGCAATGTTTTTTTCACAAAATTGTTTTGTCGTGTGGATTGCGGTATAGAAAGCGGACTCTATGAGCTTTTTTGTTTTATTTTTTCAGTTCGAGATTTTCTGAAAATGAGCATTTTTGTGTTACGCTTACTGAAACAGTTTAGAGGGTCAATTTTTTAATGGTTTATATATGAACCCATAAGAAACGAAATTGAAAAATCTCAACTGTTTTCTTCCATTTTTTATGAGTGAAAACGTCAAAAATCATCATTTTCGTCTTTGTTTACATTTTTTCATTGATCACCAGCACCCGTCAGGACCGAATCACCAGCACAGTACGTTCTCTCGCAGGACAACCATACCCACCGTGAAATTAATATTTTTTCCCTTGATGTATAATAATATATGATATATACGAACTCTGACTATTAATTTAAATTTTTTTTGTCAATAATTAAAAAAGTTTCCAATTAGGTCTCTATGTTAATTTTATTTTTTGAATTGTTGACTACCTGATGGAGTAGGTATAAGTAGTGTAACGGCTCAAAACAAAAACAACATACATGTGTTTTTAATGTTTGTTTTTACCATGTGACTATACCGATTTGAATATTAAAGGACACCAATGAAAATGATCATCTCTTTATAGTTTTGATTATTGATTTTATCTCATTATATAAGTTAACTTACTATACACAAGCTTTTCATGCTTTTAGCATGGTGAGTTGTATAACAATGCAAATAGGCTCTGAAATAAAATTTTTTTTTATAGTTGGTAAATTCTGTCATAACTCATGTCCACTAACATAACATAAGAAAGGTAAACATATAAAACAATATTCGTTTTCATATCCTTTGCCTATTAAGTATTATTTTACTAGTTTTATATCTAATATTTTTTAAAACAGAAAATGGAAATTTCAGTTTCCTATCATTTATAGAACTATTATTACAATCACAAGACATGCAATCTAAGTTTTGTTGATGGTCAGTAGAGGTCATCTTAATATTTAAATATACAAAGTCATATGGTACAAATAAACAAACATTAAAAGCACATGTATGTTGTTTTTGTTTTGGTTGGAGGGTCGTTACACTACTTATACTTACCACGATACGTAACGCTCGTGCATGTTCTTACTATTTACAGACTATATTAGATGCGGTGTGGTATTAACATAAACTGCTCCAACAGAGTTATGAAATTTTACAGTCAACCTCACTTATTTGATAACGGATACGATATGTCTGTATCTCTCCAAATTACCGACATATTTTCGCAGTCTTTGTAGACGTGGCACGGTACTTGTCTATCCCAAATTCATGTATTTGGTTTTCATGTTATATTTGTTATTCTCGTGGTGTTTTGTCTGATGCTTGGTCCGTTTCTGTGTGTGTTACGTTTCGGTGTTATGTCGTTGTTCTCCTCTTATATTTAATGCGTTTCCCTCGGTTTTAGTTTGTTACCCCGATTTTGTTTTTTGTCCCTGGATTTATGAGTTTTGAACAGCGGTATACTACTGTTGCCTTTATTTGATCATAGATACCAGAATAGTCGTCTGATCTGTAATTTTACCGATTGTTTCATATTCATTTCCGATTGCAACATTGACCGATTATCGATGATGCTCAACAAGAAGATGCTTCTATCCTGTCAACGTACCATGCATCACTTCTTATAGCAATTCCTTCGTGTCTTTTGTTTGTGACATTCAATGTCTAGATTGTTTAATAAAAGCGATATGAACATCGGTAAGCTATTGCGTAAATTTGACAACTGACGAGTTTTTTAACTTCACCCCTCTCGAATGATCGTACATAATAAATTTCACTAAAAGGCATTTTACCACTAGCTGAATTTAATAAATCATTTTGATATCTTTGCCATTTAATAATTATGAAAAAGGCAATTACGAATTGTTTCGTCTACAAAAGATGGACAAAAGATACCAGAGGGACAGTCAAACTCATAAATCGAAAATAAACTGACAACGCCATGGCTAAAAACGAAAAGACAAACAGACAAACAATAGCACACATGATACAACATAGAAAACTAAAGAATAAGCAAAACAAACCCAACCAAAAACTAGGGGTATCAAATTCGTGAGGGTGACTGTACAACTTCATTCCTCTGTTGGAGTAGTTAATGTATTAGTATCACACCGTACCATATATAGTCTGTATATGTTGTAAACATGAACGAGCGTAACGTATCAGTAGAGAAATATAGGGTATGTTACTGCTAATAAATGGAAAGGTGACGACATGAAAGTTGAAATCCTCACGGTTGTCATAGATTCTCAATCTGCACAGATCAAGATATGAAGCAGATCTTCTAGCAATCTCGAGCTCACAAATGTAAGGATAAATGAGGTGAAGGCACTCACTGAATTGCTTTTTAACTTTTAATGAGAAACTCATCAAAGATGTTTTTTGGAAGGTTTTGTATTAAATTTGCTTCATATCAATACAAGTACAAGTGATCAATTAGTATCTTTGGTAAACTTAAATATGGTTCTTTTTACAAAACATGATTTTTCATTACCTTAAATATATAAATTGTATCTAAAATCCTCATTTTAAGGAAAAGGCTCTGTCCAATCAGACGCTGTTTTCATATGAGCATATTGTAAGAGGTGTTCAAAAATAAAAAGATTTTGAAAGTCAGAAACTGCGTCAGTGAATATTTTTTGTTATTTGTTTTCAGTTTTCAAGCTTCTGTGTTGATAGAAAATCTTTGATAGTATCTGTAAAATTTATGTAATACTTTTTTTGACTGGAGCATTTTGAGCGAGACATACGGCGAAAGATTGCATTGTTCTCGGACTGTCTTTTATGTTGATGTTGATAGGTTTTTGTCTCATTTACATATTCCATTTTGTTGTCGAGCTATAGGCGGAGAGCAAAAGTGAGACAAAGCGATCTTCCATTACAACACCTTCAACATTTAGATTCAGTCTGATACTAGAGTTAAAACAACGATAACTATGTCAAATTAAGTTTGAATTTTATGAAAATTGGATAGGATTTTGGTCTTCACCTAAAGATCAAATCCTAAGGAAATGTTGACAGTACATTTTTGTATCTTTTCATGTTTTTATTTGAGTCCGTTTTTTTTAGCAGTTAACACTTATGTCTATTGTACTTAACGTTCAAATTGCAGATTGATAAATACGAGGGAAAAATATATGATCTCATCGCTCATGTGACTAGGCTATGCACTTATACATCCCGTCATTGTGTCATGGTAAATATTTGTTTATATATCTGTTTGTTTTATAGTGATTAAGATAATAACACAACGTTGACTGCTGTACCCTATTTTTTTTTTATAATTTTTACAAAATATGTCAGTTCGTTTTGTTAACACATCATTGTCAAAATAATGGAATTTTTATAAGACTGTCATACAGTTAATCCACCACTTTCTACATAAGAAAATGCCTGTAGGAATATGACAGTTGTTGTCCATTCGTTTGATATGTTTGATCTTTTGGTATGCCATCTGATTTAATTAGGGACTCCGTTTTAAATTTTCCACGGAATTCAGTATTTTTGTGATTTTATTTGTTTCATCATCCAGTGCAGACAAATCAAAAACCTATAATTCAAAAGAAACTAAACAGAATGTTCACCAATACTTTAAAAAATAAAAATGATAAAGCTGTACTTTTCAGCCTCATGACTTTTTTTCATATATAAAGTCAACATAAAACAATACATATTGCTTTATTTGTGTTACTTTGCTTATTACTATAACTTTGTTATGTGAATAAAAGTCATAGTGTATTACGGTCGATTTAAAAATCTAAAAGACAATAATGACAGAACATTCAGTATTATGAATTAAAATAGAATATAGCAGAGAGGGAGATAGAGCAGATTGTTACCGCTCATTAACATGGTAAATAAAGGCAACAGTAGTATACCGCTGTTCAAAACTCATAAATCCATGGACAAAAAACAAAATCGGGGTAACAAACCAAAACCGAGCGAAACGCATTAAATATAAGAGGAGAACAACGCAACACACACAGAAACAGACCAATCATCAGACAAAACACCACGAGAATAACAAATGTAACATGAAAACCAAATACATGAATTTGGGATAGACAAGTACCGTGCCACGTCTTATCTCAATATCTCAAAAATAAGAGAAAACACAAACGACTCAACGTTAAAATGCAACACAAAGAGAAAAGAACAATATTATAACAATGACCATCTTCCTGACTTGGTACAGGACACTTTTAAAGGGGAATAAAAGTGGTGGGTTGAACCTGGTTTTAAGGCATGCCAAACCTCGCACTTTAATGGCAAAGTTAAATATAACATTGAAATGACAACATAATAGTAAACCTTGGCTTCGACTTGGTTGACAATGTTTTCTCGGTGTAGCAATGTGCTCTTAAGGTTCATTTAAAATTCTGTAAATGCCTTTTTATTCAGTTTTAAAACGTCGACATCCAATTATATCAACTTTGTACTTGTTTGGCTTTATTACTAATTTGATCTGAGCGTCACTGATGATTCTTATGTAGACGAAACGCGCGTCTGGCGTACTAAATAAACTCATCATAGATACCAGGACTAAATTTTGTATATACTCCAGACGCGCGTTTCGTCTACAAAAGACTCATCAGTGGCGCTCGAATCCAAAAAAGTCAAAAAGGCCAAATAAAGTACGAAGTTGAAGAGCATTGAGGACCAAAATTCCTAAAAGTTTTACCAAATACAGCTAAAGTTATATATGCCTGAAGTAGAAAAGCCTTAGTATTTCAAAAAATTCAAAATTTTGTAAACAGTTAGTCTATAAATATAACCATATCAATGATAATTCATGTCAGCACAAAAAGTGCTGACTACTGGGCTTGGGATACCCTCGGGGAAATAAATCTCCACAAGCAGTGGCATTTTCCCAGTGGTTGTAAATAAATTCATCATATATTATAATCCTGGTACCTTTGATAACTATTTACACCACTGGGTCGATGCCACTTCTGATGGACATTTCGTCCCCAAGGGTATCACCAGCACAGTAGTCAGCACTTCAGTGATGACATGAATATCAATTATACGGTAATTTTTATAAATTTCCTGTCACAAAACTTTGAATTTTTCGAAAAACTCAGAATTTTCTTATCCCAGGAATAGATTACCTTAGCCCTATTTGGCACAACTTTTGACTTTTGGGTCCTCAATGCTCTTCAACTTTGTACTTGTTTGGCTTGATAACTATTTTGATCTGAGTGTCACTGATGAGTCTTATGTAGACGAAATGCGCGTCTAGCGTACTTAATTATAATCCTGGTACCTTTGATAACTATATATGGTGTATGGCGAACTAGGGCGCTATATATCCTATAGATAAAGACAGAGACATAAACGTTAGAATGCTTATTGTTTTTGTTTTCAATATTTTCTTACTTGGAGTTCTGTATTTTTGTAATTTTACTTTTTGCAGTGTAACTTAATGTCAAAACTCTTTGTGGAATATTTTACAAAACTCTTAATGACCATGAAAAATCAATAAAAGAAAAAAAATAGTTTAAAAACAGTTCCGTATATTACTGCTCAATGGACTTATGTTAACCTGTAGTCGATATCACACTTTTAAACTGACAATCGCAGCAAGGCAATTAAGGAACCCATTATGATTTTTACTTTTAATAAAAGTCGAATACAAGGGGACATAATTATGAAGCAATATCTACTAGTGTGACATATATGGTTTGTACGAACGAAGTAACTTCTTGATATATACAAAACAACTAGCAAAGTACTTATCGTAGGAACGTACTTTGACATGTTAACAATATTTAATGAACTGTGCACCCAAATTGTTATT